>NC_089797.1:9080394-9135394 GCF_040412425.1 Macrobrachium rosenbergii
ACCGTTCAGGCAAACACTTACTGAGCTATACTCACCAAATTTCCGGGAAATCTGATTGGCTATGTGCTCAAGGCTAAATTGACTGAATTTTTGGGGTAAATTGTAACCGGCCTGGATTCCGTGAACAGCTGGTTTCCAAGTATGGACGAGGTTGATGCGGAATCTGTAGCAAAAGTTGGCTTCAGCTCAGAACCAGTAAATTAAAACCGATAGTAATCGTTAAATTGGTTCCTCGCATACTGACCGGACCGAACGCCACTTTAACAGAAAAGTCTTATATAAACAAATCAAATGCTTTGAAAATGTTTACCTAAAATTTTAGTTTGAGATATATATATATATATATATATATATATATATATATATATATATATATATATATATATATATATATATATATATATATATATATATATATATATATATATATATATATATATATATATATATATATATATATATATATATATATATATATATATATATATATATATATATATATATATATATATATATATATATATATATATATATATATATATATGTCCAACGAGGTTTTAACATTTTTAAATTTGCTTATTATAAATATGTATTTATATATATATATATATATATATATATATATATATATATATATATATATATATATATATATATATATATATATATATTCTATATATGATTTTGAGAATGGTTCTAACTGGATATATTTGTCAATAATTATAGTCATCTCAGGCCGAGAATATTTATATTTTATATATTTTAAATTATGCTAAAATATATTTGAGAAGTTCTAAGAAAATACTTTTAAATTTCTAAAATATATTTGTCAGAAAATACTTTTTTACATACATAAGCTCAATCTTGGGAAGTTAATGGAAGTCTTGATTTATCGGGATTTCGTCACAATCTTCAATTTCGCTTAAGCTGTTTTTGTCTTTAATATGGAAACACTAAAACAAATTGCCGTACATTATGTTTATTTATGCCTTGTCTCTCTTCTTTTTAGAAAATATCCCAAAATCACAAACTTGCTTGGGAAATATATGTCTCATTGGGAGTGTAATCTCAAATTACTCATGTATTTTTACTGAACGTATACGACTATTCAACAGCATAAAAAAAAAAAAAATAAAAACTTTATCACTTTACATGTCCGATGTCCAAAAAAAAAAAGAGGTGGCCACGATTGTCTAATTAGCAGTATCTTTTTCAATGGCAATTCTTTCATCACATTTATCTCTTTCCTTTTAGTTTTCTGTAAAGGAGAACTATTGTGCCGGTTTTGTCTGTCCGTCCGCACTTCATGCTCTCCGCACTTTTTTCTGTCCGTCCTCACATCTTAAAATCTACTGAGGCTAGAGGGCTGCAAATTGGTATGTTGATCATCCACCCTCCAGTCATCAAACATACCAAATTACAGCCCTCTAACCTCGGTAGTTTTAATTTTATTCAGGATTAAAGTTAGACATAGCCGTGCTTCTGGCAACGATATAGGATAGGCCACCACCGGGCCGTGGTTAAAGTTTCATGGGCCGCAGCTCATATAGCATCATATCGAGACCACCGAAAGATAGATCTGTTTTCGGTGGCCTTGATTATACGCTGTAAATGCTGTACAGAAAACTTGATTGCGCCGAAGAAACTTGGGGGCACATTTTACTTCTTTTTTTTTTTTTTTTTTTTTTTACTAAGGATTCATTTACCTCCCCCAGGGGTCCGAGTTATTCTGTTAACGGCCACCGAACACCCTTAATTAAAGGGGAGAGGGGAAAGTGCTTTCCCGGAAACGCCAGATGACACTGGTTTCCTAGAAGTGACCATCACATATCTCAAGGCGTGGGACTTTGGTGGATTTTGGGCAGAATAAAATACTTTTTTTTTTTTTACATTTTTAGTTTTCTGTAAAAGAAAACTATTGTGTCCGTCCATCCGCACTTTTTTCTGTCCGCACTTTATCTGTCCGTTCTCAGAAATTGAAAACTACTGAGGCTACAGGGCTGCAAATTGGTATGTTGATCATCCACCTTCCTATCATCTCTCTCTCTCTCTCTCTCTCTCTCTCTCTCTCTCTCTCTCTCTCTCTCTCTCTCTCTTCTGTGTATTCATTCAAATATATCAGCTGATTGTATCATATAGTTAGACCATCGATTGTCTAATTTTCAGCTCTCTCTCTCTCTCTCTCTCTCTCTCTCTCTCTCTCTCTCTCTCTCTCTCTCTCTCTCTCTCTCTCTCTCTCTCTCTCCCTCTTCTCTGTGTATTCATTAAAATATATCAACCGATTGTATCATATAGTTAAACCATAGCTTGTCTAATTTTCAGCCTTAACACTCTCTCTCTCTCTCTCTCTCTCTCTCTCTCTCTCTCTCTCTCTCTCCTTTGTGGGCGTCGTTCCATCAACCCCGAAATGGCTGCACCTAGCCAGCTGGAAATGGGTTCACGCGTGCAACTTCTCACGAGGAATTTGGAGAGATCCGTGATCATTTGAACGGTTATCACCTTTCAGGTCAAATTCAATTTGAGGATTTTCCGACTTGGAACTGAGTTCGGAATCGGTGAAATCTGGGGGAAGGTGAATTTACCCTGCATAGCTTTAGTTACGGATAAGGACGCCAGGAACCACATGTTCATGATTTATTTATATATCTTTTTCATATTTTTTTTATCCTTCGCTCTTGCCATTTGCGGAAGGATTTAGTATTGAATCCACATTTTTAATGGGGGAAATATGAATGTATTAATTATTTAAAGGATAGATTGTATCATAACAGAAGGGTAAGCAAAAACAAAAAAAAAAAAAAAAAGCTCAGGTGAAATAAGAATAACCATGATGAACTGATGTGCAGAGAGAGAGACAAAAAAAGAAAAGAAAGAGAGAGAGACAGACAGAGACAGAGAATAAGAGAGAGACAGAAGAGAGAGAGAGAGAGAGAGAGAGAGAGAGAGAGAGAGAGAGAGAGCCTCATATCATTCCTATGACATGAATATATGATATGTATATATATATATATATATATATATATATATATATATATATATATATATATATATATATATATAAATATATATATAAATATATATATATATATGTATATATATATATATATATATATATATATATATATATATATATATATATATATATATATATATATATATATATATATATATATCTATATCTATATCTATATATATATATATATATATATATATATATCCATATATATATATTATATATATATATATATACTCTCTCTACTATCTCAAGTATCCAGGTCATTGGAATTATATCTCTCTCTCTCTCTCTCTTTCTGCAGATCAGTTCATCAAGGTTATTCTTATACATATATTCATCATTTATCATAGTAAGTATTCAGGTCACTGGAATAATATAAGGCTCTCTCTCTCTCTCTCTCTCTCTCTCTCTCTCTCTCTCTCTAAGAAAAAGTAATTACCGAGCAACTCCTGACTTTTTAAGCCCGAATGAATCTTTCATCGGGACCATTACACGGGTAAATGTGTCTCCATTAATCACTGGAAAATCGTGAGGGCAACTATCAATCGAGCGATTGGCTTATTACGGATGGATGTAATTTCCCCCCTGAATATTATATAGGAATTCCGCGTAAATGCCCAAGTAATGTAATTAATAATTTAAAAAGAACTTTTATGTGACATTTGGTACTGATGATAGTAATGGGACATCTATCTGGGTCATTTCGGGCCATTAAGGGCTTACATTTTGGGCTTATAATTTGGCTTACAATTTGGGCATATATTTTGGGCTAACATTTTAGGCTTACATTTTGGGTTTCGATTTTCGCTTACATTTTGGGCTTACATGTGGGGTTTACATGTTGGGCTTCTATTTTGGCTTACATTTTGGGCTTAAATTTTGGGCTTCTATTTTGGCTTACATTTTGGGCTTACATTTTGTCTAACATTTGGGCTTACATGTGGGGTTAGCATGTTGGGCTTCTATTTTGGCTTACATTTTGAGCTTACATATTGGGTTTCTATTTTAGCTTACATTTTGGGCTCACATGTGGACTTACATGTTGGGCTCACATTTGGGCTTACATGTTAGGCTTCTATTTTGGCTCACATTGTGGCCTGACATTTAGGCTTACATTTTGGGTTTCTATTTTGGTTTACATTTTGGGCTTACATTGTGGGCTCACATTTGGGCTCACATTTGGGCTTAAATTTTGGGCTTACATTTTGGGCTTACATGTTGGGCTTTTATTTTAGCTTACACACTAGGCTCACATTTTGACTTACATTTCGGGCTTACATATGGGCTTACATTTTGGGCTTATATTTGGCCTTACATTTTGGGCTTACATTCTGGGCTTACATTTTAGGCTTACATTTAGGCAGCCATGATTCACAAGCAATGGGAATCAAATTTCAATTTTTGTTGTTACCTGAGTAATTTCGTTATCCTCTACAGCATCATTGTAAAATATAACTCATGATCTTTTACTTAAATCCTTATTCATGGTGACATGGCGTTTTATGCATTAGTATTTGCTTGCAACTGATCATATCACGAATCATTTAACTTAATGAAACTTTCTTTTCTACTTCACACATCCTGACCTATAAGTGTCTGCATTTAGGTAAAGTCTGTCAAAAATCATGAAGCTTATCATACAAAGTGAGTTTGCCCTTAAACCTAAAAACCTTAATCTTTGGTTATCTTATACTCAAGAGATTTTTGTACCCATGCTAATATTTCTCATGAAATCTCATGCATATGAACAGTTATAAACACTTAATACTACTAAGATATTTTACAATAAATATATCACGATATGACATAATCGTCAAATGTATCAGAATACAATGAAGATAGACGTGAAAAAAGAGAGGAAGAGAGAGAGGGCACTGAGGATATATGTTCCATAAGTGAGAAAGAGGGGGACTAAGGGTATACGTGTGGTCAGGAAATACATTATCCAAATTCTCCTGAACTCAGGGACATTGGTAAAGCAAACTTTCTACGAACTCCTGACGCAGCCAACGAAGGCTATCAACTTTAACGTACGACAAGTACTGCTCGTTCTAAGCAAGGAATCTACGTCGGCGGAGAATGGTTTCCAGTTCCTTCCGAGGCGAGAACTATTTCGTGGAAGGAATGATAATTCATGATTTATATCAGACTTCGTCTTCTGTATCTTTCACTCCCACGTAGGTGCCATTCACGTGAGGTAATTAGTTTTAGTTTCTTTCGACGAGAGAATGTTTACAGCCTGAAAACTTATCGGAAAATGACATCTTTGGTGCGTGTCGAGCGTTCTGTATCTTAGCGGCATTGCGTGTTGCGTGCTGTGTTTTGTCTTCTCTCTTTCTCTCTTATTGCACGTATACCCTCAGTGCCCTTTCTCTTTTTCTCTCTTATGGAACGTATACCCTCAGTGCCCTCTCTCTTTTTCTCTCTTATTGCACGTATACCCTCAGTGCCCTCTCTCTTTTTCTCTCTTATTGCACGTATACCCTCAGTGCCCTCTCTTTCTCTTTTTCTCTTATTGCACGTCTTATGGAATACCCTCAGTGCCTCTCTTTTTCTCTCTTATTGCACGTGCCCTTTACCCTCAGTGCCCTCTCTCTTTTTTCTCTTATGGAACTCACTCTTATGGAACGTATACCCTCAGTGCCCTCTCTCTTTTTCTCACTTATGGAACGTATCTCTTTTTTCCCATTCAGTGCCCTCTCTCTTTCCTCTCTTATGGAACGTATACCGTCAGTGCCCTCTCTCTTTTTCTCACTTTTCTCTCTTTTTTCACGTCTACCCTCACTTTATTCTCATACATTTGATAATTATATCGTATCGTGATATATTTACTGTAAAAATATATTACTTCAAGATTTCCTAGTACTTTTAAGTGTTAGAAATGTTCATTTGTATGAGATTTCATTAGAAATATTAGCATGGGTACAAAAATCTCTTGAGTATAAAATAGCCAAAGATTACAATGATCACATTGGATCTGTTTATTTGTTGAACCTGAGTCCTGGGACGCCATAGCAGCAAGGGAGAAAAAGAATAATTATTTTCAATGCTTCCATAGAGTCGATATCATTTTATTACCTCTCAATGTTCTGAGAGATTTATTAAACTACACACCGCTATCATTTCTAACCTTTAAATACTTTTTATTTTTAGTTTTCTGTAAAAGAAAACTGTTGTGCCGGCTTTTGCCTGTCCGTCCGAACTTTATTCTGTCCGCACTTTTTTTCTGTCCACCCTCTGATCTTAGAAACTACTGCGGCTAGAGGGCTGCAAATTGGTATGTTGATAATCCACCCTCCAATCACAAGACATACCAAATTGCAGCCCTCTAGCCTCAGTATTTTTTTTCCATTTAATTTAAGGTAAAGTTAGCCTATAATCGTGCTCCTGGCAACGGTATAGGATATGCCACCACGGGGGCGTGGTTAAAGTTTCATGGACCGCGGCTCATAACATTATACCGAGACCACCTAAACATAGATCTAATTTCGGTGGCCTTGATTATACGCTGCAGCGGCTGTACAGAAAACTCGACTGCGCCGAAGAAACTTCGGCTCATTTTTTACTTGTTTTTATTTACCATTGCTGTTGTTCTTTTTACCAATTATTAGGTATTAAATGTATCTAATTGATTTGCACTTTCTCCTTTAATCCCAAAAGATCCCGACAATCTCAGATTGATACGAAAAGAAAATTCAAGAGGCGATTTAGTGATCAAAAGGTTTACTATCGACGTGTCTTGACTTAATCATTTGTCAAGGGAGTTATCTGTCCTGGAATGAATTAATGTGATATTCATTACTCTGTGGACATTTGTGTAAGAAAAAAGTGTAAAGAATTTCAATTAGGTTAATGATGGGAATTAAGGGCATTAAAATGGAATACATTACATTTGTACAGAGGGGGAAAGTAAGACGACAAAAATAATGGAATATCTGTTGATGATAATGTCTATCTATCTAACTATTTATCTATCTATCTCTTTATGTATGCATGTGTATATATATATATATATATATATATATATATATATATATATATATATATATATATATATATATATATATATTATATTTTTTTTTTTTTTTTTTTTTCAGAGGCCCATAAAAACAAGTAAAAATGCGGTGAATTTTCTTCGGCGCAATCGAGTTTTCTGTACATCGTATAATCGAGGCCACCGAAAATAAATCTATCTGTCGGTGGTCTCGGTATAATGCTGTATGAGCCGCGGCCCATGAAACTTTAACCAGGGCCCGGTGGTGGCCTATCCTATATCGTTGCCAGAAGTACGATTATGGCTAACTTTAACCTTATATATAAAAAAAAAACTACTGAGGCTAGAGGGCTGCAATCTGGTACGTTTGATGATTGGAGGGTGGATGATCACCATACCAATCTGCAGCCCTCTAGCTTCAGTAGTTTTTAAGAAATGAGGGCGGACAAGAAAAAGATCGGACAGAATAAAGTGCAGATGGACAGACAAATCCGGCACAATAGTTTTCTTTTCAGAAAACTAAAAAATGATAACGGATGGGAAAAAAATCATTTTGTGTGTGTGTGTGTGTGTGTGTGTGTGTGTAGTTTTCGTATAGAGAGCATTTCCTACAGACACAGCTTCTTCACAAGTGTTTTCTTTCACTATAACACCGCCTTTCTTCGAACTGACAGAAACTAACTAACAATTAGTCAACATTTCGAAATTGATATAGGTCATAAATATTTAGGACAAGTAACATGGGTTTATCCCCGTAAGGGGTTAGTGCCGCTAGTGCACCTCACGGGGTGCATTGTAGGCATTAGTTATGGTTCTTTGTAGCGTCCCTCCGGCCCCTAGCTGCAACTCTTTTCATTCCTTTTACTCTATCTCCAGTCATATTATCTTTCTTCCATCTTTCTATCCACCCTCTCCTAACAATTGTTTCCTGGAGCAAATGCGAGGTTTTCCTCCTGTTACACCTTTCAAACCTACCTACTTTCGATTTCCTTTCCAGCGCCTGAATGACCTCACAGGTCCCAGTGCTTGGCCTTTGGCCTAAACTCTATATTCCATTACAATGTGGGTTTATATAGTGGCAAGAAAGGGTCTTCTAAAACTCAACGCCCAAACTCTGCCAGTATGATATAGGAACATCTTTAAAAAACATGGCCTCTGAAACTTGACAACGTGAAGTTAGTTTTCACTAACCGAGTTCTAGAAATACAGAAGTGAGGAAGAGAGCTCAGCTTCACAAGGCTTATTGAAGCAAGCAAAGCAAAAGAAATTAATTCTTTGTTTAATAAGAATAAATCCTCGTTACAAAACCTTTCACTGGCATCTCATGACTTTGATTTATCAGTAATCCTTACTATTCATTTTAAATGTGGGTTGTTGTCTTTCCCTTCACCTATAGAATGGAAGAGTGGATCATCGTCACCAAGTGAATAAATATAAAGTATTCTGAATAGTTCAAAGGATGAACTAAACAGATGTCTTGTGGTTTTCCTAACGAACCCATTTCGTAGTGTAAGGCTGCGCTTAATATTCTATAGTTTGCGGTTATGTTAATCTGAATAATCACTTTAACTTTGTAGCTAAGGCGTAAGTAAGAGACTGCGTCTACAAATTTATTCATTTATTCAAGATGTTGTTGTTGAGTTGGCTTTATGCCAGCACGGGCTCTTGTTCATTGAGCAGCCCGTAAACATTCAAAACAACAAACAAACAGGTCAAGAGCTCTGACGGAAACCAGGTCTGAACAAAAACAAAACAGAAATTAACATACATTCAACTGTGCTTGTTTGAGAATGGAAAATGGCACATAATTCTATATACAAGTTACGGACAGGGTTTTGATAAATATAGCTCGAAAGGTGACATTGCATTGCTCCTAGTAGGAATGATACATTTGGCGTGACATGATTATGGACGATAGTATACATCAAAAAGAGTGTACGCTGTCCACAGTGTTTCTTGTACACGTGTGCCCGGCGTGCATTGTCAGATGTTCGCTGTGAGGAGATGCCCGCAGGGTATGAGTTCAGGTAAGATGGACGATCGTGTAGGTCCAGGTGGGATCCTACAACTTGAAGCATCTCTAAAGTTTGATAGTGGATCACAAACTTACGCGTCTTTTATAGAGAAAGAAAAATGTTATTGAATGTGTTGAATATTCTAGGCTCAAGTTCTTTACTCCATCAAGCATGACCAGTTACGAGACGCTGCGTTCCATCAGTACGCTGGCAAAAATGGAAGAGGACGTATAAAAGATTACTATATGAATACTCTTTTTAACAGCGCCCACTTTTATATACTCTGGTCAGCTACTGCTTTTATTTACATAAAATGCAAAAATTGAAAGAAATTTTAAAAATTATCATCAGACACTTAACTGAATATACCTCCAGGATGGACGACTTTCATAGTTACGTTAAATGCATTCTGTCCTCCATTCTTTGCAACAGCTCCCCGTCACGCATCGTTCACCCAGAAACCGGATGCCACTTAGTAATGCCAACAGAACAGCCTCCAGGTGTCGACAGCAAACTCTGACAAAGGGAATATCTCGAGGCAGGATTTACGAGGCATTGCACCAATTTGCAGGCAGGTCTAACGTACGCGAAGTCGCTCCTGACATTGCCGACTTATTCTGCAAATGTGGAGCAAGCAGTAGGCAGCAATTAGATTAAGCAACAAAGGTAGCAGTTCCTCGTTCCTCCGTGACGCTAAAAGGGCTTGGGAGGCAATGGTGGTAAAATTATTTATCTTTTTTTTTTTTATGGTGATTTTGGGAATTATAAGTGTGCGTCGATAATTGTTTTTTCGACTGCGCGCATGTGTGTGTGTTTACGCATAATTATTACAAACGCGTATTAAAATGCATGTTTTGATTAGCATGCAATAATTTTTATTCATTCTTGATATGAGTTTCTCTGTAAAATTCAAGAAAACCAAGATCTGAGGATTTGTTCTCGAGAATTAAGGTGCAGCTGCCTTACCGATTTTAAACGAATTATAGAATACAAAAAAAATAAATAAATAATTTTAAACCTTAGTTCCATTGGATATGCCGACGCCACGTTAGGATGTGTGGCCCAAAACGGCACAGGAGATCGTTGAAGATGTAAATAGAATTTAAAAATTACAAATTATTCGTATAAGTGATGTCTCATAATTACTTTATATATATATATATATATATATATATATATATATATATATATATATATATATATATATATATATATATATATATATATATATATATATATATATATATATATATATATATATACATATATATATATATATATATATATATATATATATATATATATATATATATATATATATATATATATATATATATATATATATAACTCTCTTTAAAACAAAAAATCTCTCTGAGTGGGTGAAAATACTTTCCAGCCGGAAGAATATGTCTCAAAAATAGCAGTCAGAAGGATCGCAAAGAATATCATTAGCAGTTACGCTACTTTCCTTCATTAAAGCTACGTTCCAGAAGACTTTACGTACCTAATCTTAACTTCACGGTCGTAAGGTCTTTTATGAAATCTGGAAAAATATAAGGAGACAGTCCAATGTGATAACACAGAAAATGAAGAGCAGAGGACAATGTAAGATGAGAAAGTAATTTTCTTATATATAAAACAGTTGCCTGAATTCACAGGACAATATGCACTAAACATATAAGAGTTTCTGAGGGACTTGAAAGATGCCCTCGCTGAATCGGGAAAGGAGTCTAAATTATTGGGAGTGCCTAGGCCAGTGGTTCTTAACCCAAGGGTCGCGACCCAAAGTTAGGTCACTAAACCATTTCAGTGGGTCCCCCCCACGGGTTATAACTTTATGGGCTCATTATTTCCCCAATACTCTTGTAATAATGATTATTATTAGAGAAAATATCGTATTAAGAATAAATAATTCATTAATATCTCAGCAGAACATTACAGAGACAGAACTTTTCTTTCTCCACGGTGGTAAATCATAGCTTAATTATTCATCTAATTTTATATCATGAAACAAAAACATTTTGGTTTTCTTATGCTACTTAATGTAATGTGTCTTTCTTATGGTTCATTGTTTTGCAGGTGTGCTACTTGCGTTAATAAAGATATTTGCATGTAATTTTTGTTTCTGTAACACGTTTTCACGAGCATAATTATATAAAAAGAAAATGTTTATGAGTGCATGGGTCGCCATGGTTAATTTGGACAAGATTTTGGGTCACCGCCAAAAAAAGGTTAAGAACCACTAGCCTACGTCAGGGTTCTTTAGCGTTTATTACCTTCGTGCAATTATGAATCTTATGCAGAAATTGTTGTTTTTCCAGTTACATGAGCAGTAGTAGATTATACATTTTGTATTTTATTACACATTACGTGTTACTGTTTCTGTTATTGTGACTCGTCTATTTGATAATGTGCGTATTGCGTAGGTGGGGGTGTGTGTGTTAGGTGTAAGGAGAAGTGTATTCAGTACGTATTAGCAGTACAAAATAAGGGTAAGCATAACACTTGAAATATACTTTAGTAGGCAAAAAAAAAGTTAAGATATGTAATTGTAACATTCTTCTAAATATGAAAATGAATTCGGAGTCTTAATTCTGTTACTACCAGCCTGACCAGTTGGACTTAATGGTCACTTTTGGATAGGGATGTTGTCATGTGCATACCCTAGTTACCTATACATCATGAAGTCCGGTGATCTATATATATATATATATATATATATATATATATATATATATATATATATATATATATATATATATATATATATATATATATATATATATATATATATATATGTATATATATATTAACCTCTATATACATACATATATAAATATATTTATATGTGCATAAATAAACAGATATCAAGAAACAAAGAATACAAATACGCACAAAGTAAAACACGACAATAACACCGCGAGTTGAAAGAAACAATCCTTCTATTTTGAAGCTTCCCAAATTAAAAGAGAGAGAGAAAAAAAATGCCAAAACTCGTAAACACCTCAGAATGCCGGGGAGGAACTCTCAAGAAAGACTCAAACCTCATTAGGTCAGGATCAGTTGCCTAGAGCTGCAGATTGGATGGATGTTGTTCTGGGGTGATTAATCTTTTCTTTTTTTTTTTTTTTTTTAATCCTCAAGGTACTAATCTTACTTATGAGTACAACCAAATTAACAGGAAATTTCATTACCGTTAGGCACCCACGCCTCCGTTTTCTGCCATCTTGCGCAAGGGATTGTACAGAGTGTGATCTCTCTCTCTCTCTCTCTCTCTCCCTATCTATATATATATATATATATATATATATATATATATATATATATATATATATATATATATATATATGTATATATGTATGTATAGAGAGAGAGAGAGAGAGAGAGAGAGAGAGAGAGAGAATCACACTCTTGAATCCTACTTTAGACTCGAGAACCTTTACAGTCCCTTGAAAAACATGATAGAAAACGGAAGCCAGGCTGCCGTGGGAATGACTTCTTCATATATATATATATATATATATATATATATATATATATATATATATATATATATATATAGAGAGAGAGAGAGAGAGAGAGAGAGAGAGAGAGAGAGAGAGAGAGAGAGAGAGAGAGACCCTCTTATAAAAAAGGAAAACGAAAAATGTTACCAACTTCATCCAAACATTCAGACCTTTGTTTTGCCAGGGAGGCCGCAGCTGCTAAACCTCCTCAGACCAGCTTGACCGAGACAAACATCTACGTGGATGGAAGTCATTTCCCACAGCACCGCCAGGAGATAATTGCCTCTCGCGCCAGCCCAGTGGCTCTGATGACCAGCCCAACTCGGGGTAAATGGATCGAATCTCAAACTGGGACAGTGTGTAGTGGCAGCGTGTACTCATTAATATTTTGAATGTGTGCAAGTGTGTGTGTATATATATATATATATATATATATATATATATATATATATATATATATATATATATATATATATATATATATATATATATATATATATATGTATGTGTATGAGTGTGCGTGCATATGAAACAGATATTGTTCCGGTCATAGTTCACGTAGACATTACTGCCTACTAGAAAAGAAACATGCAAAACGAACTCATTAAGTAATAAACAAGGCCAATAAAATAATTTTGGGCATAAAGTACTTCCATGCAACGATTCGTGCATACAATAATTCCCTGAAGTTATAATAATAGTTGAACACGAGAAAAAAATAACGATAATTTACATTTTCATATTAAATCGCAAACACATAATTTAAAGGAAATAATAACCTAAATTTTATTGCTTGTCTTTAGTTCCTTCATTATAAGAAGGCAAGACGTTATCAATTACTGACTGGCCGATAAGCCAATTGACCGACGTCCGTCTACGGAAAAAAGGTGTTAGGTGAGTGGACAAAGCTGGTACGCTTGCAAGTGCTCAAATTAAAATATACACGGTGTGTCAAGGAATAGAATGTACTAGACTTTATTAACATGCTTGAAGTTCCTCAGTAAGATATGCAATGCTCCTGTGTGGACTGCCAAAAAAAGATCATTAATAGTTTTTAATGACATAAAAAATCATCAGATAAAAGGACGAGCTTCTATTTTTGTATTTGATTTTGAGAATACAAAGGGTTTTTGAAATGCACTGATTAACTCAAATTAGAATATAGCCATTAGGTATGAAAGGGAGGATAGATAACGTTGCAAATGAACACCATATTCTTTGGAAGCTTGAATTTCAAGTCAATGGCCCCTCTGGGCTTGTTCCATATGAATAGGGTCATCTTCTAAATAATAATAATAATAATAATAATAATAATAATAATAATAATAATAATAATAATAATAATAATAATAATAATAATAATAAGTAATAATAATAATAATAATAATAACCTTATGAATCAGTCCTATCATACAAATATGTCGCTTTGAAAAAGAAAAGTAAAGAGGATGGTATGAAGGTTGAACCATATATGGCTTTTTTTAACCGTTTCTATAAGAAAATAAGATTTGTTTCCCGTCTTTATGCTTGTTGTCGTTCTACATGCAGCAATGAGATAAGAAAATTCAAGATTAGAGCGCTCTGTTACATCAGAGGGCAGCTGAGAGAGAGAGAGAGAGAGAGAGAGAGAGAGAGAGAGAGAGAGAGAGAGAGAGAGAGAGAGAGAGAGAATAAAATATAAAATCTGGTGACTTCATAAGAACAATCGAGACACCATAGTAGAGGCTCAGAAATAATGAGCAATAAATAGAGAAACAGACGTATTTGTAGAAATACAAATACCAGGAAAGAATTATATCAACTTCATCTACTTATTTCAAAATAAATATGCAAAACGTACATATTTGGACGAGTAGAATTCACCCTGGTCCGAAGTCTAGAAACGACACCCATGTTATTTTTCAATGAGAAATAATCCATTTCAGGTGTTTTCTGAAAACAAGATTTATTCATAGCATAACCTCTCTCTGTCAACAAGAGTTCCACATCCTTGAAGACTTCTATTTTTAGTTTTCTGTAGAAGAAAACTATTGTGCCGGCTTTGTCCGTCCGCACTTTATCTATCCGTCCTCAGATCTTAAAAACTACTGAGGCTAGAGGGATGCAAATTGGTATGTTGATCATCCACCTTACAGTCATCAAACATACCCAATTGCGGCCCTCTAGCCTCAGTGATTTTTATTTTATTTAAGGTTAAAATTAGCCGTAGTCGTGCTTCTGGCAGCGATATAGGCCAGGCCACCACCTGGCCGTGGTTTCAAGGGCCGCTGGTCATACAGCATTATACCGAGATCACCGAAAGATAGATCTATTTTCGGTGGCCTTGATTATATGCTGTACAGAAAACTTGACTGCACATTTATTACTTTATTTTTAAAGTTTCGTTTGTTCGTGTGTACTTTGCTTTCATGCTTGCATATGTATGAAAAAATGTTTCTTTCATCTTCCAGCCGCATGGAAAATTTCATAACTGACCTAACCGGTCAGGAATATTTCCTCTATTCACTTTTCTTTATTCATTTTTTTTTTTTTTCTTTCTATGTTGCATCTAACGAATAGGTGTTCCTATAAATGATACACGCACACAGACAATATATATATATATACAGTATATACAATATATATATATATATATATATATATATATATATATATATATATATACATATATATACATATATATATATATATATATATATATATATATATATATATATATATATATATATATATATATATATATGTGTGTGTGTGTGTGTGTGTGTGTGTGTATAAATATATATATATATATATATATATATATATATATATATATATATATATATATATATATATATATATATATATATATATATGTGTGTGTGTGTGTGTGTGTGTATAAATATATATATATATATATATATATATATATATATATATATATATATATATATATATATATGTATATATATATATATATATATATATATATATATATATATATATATATATATATATATATATATATATATATATATATATATATATATATATGAGTGTGTTTGTGTGTAATCTTCCTATCCTTCATAGCAGGCGTGACAGAAGCGTCAGTCATTTCATAAATTCTACTATAGTTTTTTGGAAAATGGAGTAAGTAAAGTCTCGTTTAATTATGCAAAAAATGACCTTTTGACACCGTACGCACTGTTCCAGCACACATCGACTTCCAACAGTTTTAAACCGCCAGCTCCTGCAGTCATCATTTTGCAGCAGTGATGAATTCGGAGTGCTCTCCCCCTTTTTTCATTTGCGCTGACAATATCTCTCAATCATCATCAATGTCATGTCAATTAATATCTTCAAAGGTCTCTATCTATATCTTTTTATCTGCAGCTATGACGTTCATATATTCGAAAGGGGACCTGTTTGGACCAATTTGTAGAAAAAAAAAAAAAAGGTCCTACTTCGCACGATGGTTAATGGTAAGCTAGAACGAGTACATGCAAGTTTTTCAAACCTGGATCCATTCAGAAGTTTTTGTCATTCGTATGGAAATATTTTCTGCAAAATAAATAAGGGACAAATTTATAAAAAAAAAGCTTTTTTTTTAGCACCCATTTGACGAAAAAGTTTCATATTACAACACGGGTATTCAATCAGTTTCTACCTCATGTTTGGTCGAACTTAGACTCTTTAAGTAAAATCCAAGGCGATACGAAAAAAAACCTTCATAAGTAAAAAAAAAAAAAAAGTGGAACATAAACAATAACACAATATCCAAGGAGTCCCTTTTGCACGCTATACATTTTGCATACCGTATACTTTTACTAATATCATAACCCATCACTAAGTCAAGTGATAGCATTTTTTTTTTCGAAATAGGTATTACTTTAACTAGAATGGATGCTGCAGCCTTCCATTCTAGTTAATTCTGGAACTATAATAGCTCAGAGAGATTGTATGAAGCTGTATTGAACCAGTGGTCCAAGCATGCGTGCCCGTACCTCACCTCTCCCAGAAGGGCCTCGCTTCTTGTAAATTCATGCCTGTGCTTGCATCAAAGTAATTAATTTAAATGCAATATAAACATATGTATCAGTCTGTCCCTAGGTCTAATTCCTACTCCCCAGTGATCATTTTTCCCTTTTGTTTTGCTCACGTATAAGGATCTATCTGTTGCAACAAGGTAAGGAACCATCAGGTAAGCTCCCACTCACATTTATACGTAAAAGTCTTAAGTAGGATTTTGAAAACGCATACTTAAATGGCACGGTAATATGCAGCTTTGCTTAATTTTAAGACTAATTTCCACGAACTATGAAAAGAAATCATCGTAAATAACGGAATCCATTCTAAAAAAATCTCATAAATACCTATTAGCGACAAATTCAATAAGGGATCTTTTGTGTTATCCTATTCCATTCAAGATTGACCTTACTGTATTAGCTTCAGAAAGCCGTTGCCTTTATTGTAGACGCTTAGCTGCATGCACAAACACATCAGTCATGACCTTTCACGTTTTTAGTCTCATTTAATGTCTTATTTTACTAGAAAAGAATTCAACAGAGATTACTCGTACATTGCCTCTATGTAATTCGTGAGCGGGCCTGAAGCTCGATACATACGAGACGTAAACATACTTTGAATCACGGTCGAAACTTTGCTTACGACATGTTTACATGAAATTTCCATAAATGGCCTCTCGGCGTTCAACCACTGAGACTTGTTTGGATATTTTCTATGAGACTCGCTTTTGGGAATGTGTACTTTTTTTCTGAAAGGATTATTGTGTAAACTGTGAGTACATTCTGAACGCAGGCGCGCCTCTTTGTGAGGCAAGTTTACGAACATGATTACGAAATGTTTAGACATGTGTATGTAATATGTTTCTGACATGTCCTTTGTTCCTCACACCATTGGACTGTGGAGCAGTCTCCCTTCAGTAGATGTTGTGCAACTGGAACTTCAGAAGTTCAAGAGAAGATGCAATGCATTACTTCCCTAAAACAATTCTCTTTGTGTTTTAATAATCCACGTGCATTTTTTTTCTAATTATTTATTATTTTGTAATTTTTTTATTTTTAATAACTAATCTCTTGTTTCGGTATTTCCTATTATCATCGGTTATCTCTTTGAAATGAACACCATATTCTTTGGAAGCTTGTATCTAAAGTCAATTGCCCCAGTGAGTTTGCTCCTTGTGAATAGGGTTCGTCTTCTGAATAATAATAATAATAATAATAATAATAATAATAATAATAATAATAATAATAATAATAATAATAATAATAATAATAATAATAATAAATAATATTTATGTAAAGTACTGTATTTACAAATAATAAAATACAGTACTTTACATAAATGATTTTAGTATATTTTAAACATATTCACGGGATTGTGAAGAAGATTTGAATAATAATAATAATAATAATAATAATAATAATAATAATAATAATAATAATAATAATAATAATAATAATAATAATAATAATGTTACGGCTATGTTTTAGGTTCCGTGTGCAAGCAGCCTCACTGTTTTCCTTAGGTAAGTTTACCAATATTGTATTTAGGAAACAGGGTGTTCTGTGTGCCTTATTGTTAATGACTGTTGTGCACTGCGCATGTCATAACTCTTGGGGTAAAAGTCAACGTGGCTGGCCTGTCTTTACAATGATTAAAACAGATCCCGGAGGCAAATTCCTGAGATGTATTCTAGCATTGCAACAGCTCTGGTTAGTTAGGTTAGGTTAGGTTACGTTAACACCTTCGAATTAGTTTGGGTGTGAGAAACATAATGAGATTATTTTCAAGAAAATTCTATAGTTAGTTTTAAAGATATGGCGTCCCGCTTGTTTTCAGGGAAAGGTCCCGGTACTAAGTTCATCTCAGGAAAATGCATCCCGGAGGACTGCCTGGAAAATCAGAAAGTTACTGGGAAAGGGAGCAAGTCTGATCAGCTGTGAGATCATTCGAGAAACAAATGATCGTAAAGAAAACGAGGAACAAATGTGTAGAAGATAGGAAGGGTGTTTACCCTAGTTATTAAACAGCTCTAAAATACAACATACCAATTCAAATTCCTTGCAGTAATATGGTCTGGATACTGGAAAGCAATAACGAAGAAGTCCCTTTTGCACTGGAAGATTACCACTCTAGAGTTGTGGATTTATAGAAGGACGTGAAAAAAGATTGGAAGGAACAGCATACTGAAAAGATGACTAAGAAAAAGGAAGAAGGAACGAAATGGAGGAAAACGATGGATGAGGAAAACAGACTAAAATTCTTTTAGAAGGCTAAATAATGGAGCTGTGAACCAAGGACAAACAAAAATTATAAGGAAAAATTAATATACAATACGACATAGAAAAGGGCAGCCAAGAAAAATAGGGAAATATGAGGTAGGGAGAGACACGAGTAGACTAATGGATATTGTCACAAAGATCTCATGTACTGGGAACTAGATCAAAGTAGCATCTCCTCCCCCACCCCACCCCCACCCCAACCTTCCATCAAAGAGAAATGAGTTTTCGTGAGGCATCCTCTCTTTGATATTCGACAACCTTTTATTGACAGAAGTCACCGGTAGCTGGAAATCTGTTATGAGATATATATATATATATATATATATATATATATATATATATATATATATATATATATATATATATATATATATATATATATATATATATATATATATATTATATATATATATATATATATATATATATATATATATATATATATATATATATATATATATAAAACTACCCCTTTCATGTTTTATACAGTAATTTATTATGTCTCACGTGCAAAAAGCAACAGCTGATCACTTTCTATATTGTTTACTTTGTCTCATTTTTAGACCAACTGGAAAGTGGAAAGGAAGAGTCTGTATAAAAAAATATTTAAACCAGAACAAAATCTTAAAGTATCTATGTAGTTTACATACTACAAAGTTAGTAAGCTAAGGGTCTTAGACAAAGCACTCTTAAGTACAGTCTCACAGGGAAACCATTCTTATCTATTTGTTTAACCTTTATGAATAGAAGTCCTCTTAATTTCCACCTAAAGTCTTTTCTAACAGGTGTGACATGTCTTCCTACGATTATTTCTTAACTGAAATTTTTAAGTGAAAATATATGGTATTTTTGTCCTCAGTCAAACAAAAGGTTAATAATTTTTTTTTTTTTTTACAGGGAAACGTTGCCTTCATTATCAATGGTTTGAGAGCTTCACCTTCATTCATGTGTGTTAAGGGAATTCTTGTATGTCTTTTCAGTCGCATGAACTACCCTCAAGCAATTCTCTTTGTATTTTATAATTTACTCACATTTTTATCTATTTATTTATTAATTTGTTAATATATTTTTCTTTGTAATGACTGATCTCTTCTTTCTGTAATTCCTAGTACCTTCTGGTACTTCTTTCAGAGGACCGCCAAATTCTTAGGAAGCCTCAATTTCAAGTCAGTGGCCCCTGTGGGCTTGTTGCATATGAATAGGGCTTATCTTCTGAATAATAATAATAATAATAATAATAATAATAATAATAATAATAATAATAATAATAATAATAATAATAATAATAATAATTTTTTTTTAATTCCCATCTGGTATATGCCCTTTTCACGATTAATGGACCTTCTCTCTCTCTCTCTCTCTCTCTCTCTCTCTCTCTCTCTCTCTCTCTCTCTCTCTCTCTCTCTCTCTCTCTCTATCTATATATATATATATATATATATATATATATATATATATATATATATATATATATATATATTATATTTTCTTATAAACGGTGCCTGACGTCTTATCGTCAAATATCCAACCTCTCTCATTCTTCAAGATCTCACTTGAGTTTCCATCTACTGGACATTTCACCTCTCTATCACTCCCTCTACTCGATATTTTTTTTCTAAAATCTCATTTACCTTATCAGCGGGTTATATTCACGCTGCGCGGAGTACTGACATGATGCATACATAACAGGTCTGTCGTATCAATTATAGGATCCTTTTTATTTAACATTAGGCCTACTCTTTTAATCTCTTTCCACTTATTCAGATTGTTGTTGTTCATTGTTACTGCCCCATCAGTAATTGTTTGCCAGTATATTATGTCCACTAGATAACATAAATGCCCTACAACTTACAACACCTGCCTTCTACCACAATATATCTTTCATCTTCCTTCCTTGTCTATTCGTGCTTCTTATACAGTTTGGAGACCAAATTCTCTTGCTATGTAAGGAAAAACATTTGTATGTTATATGCCAGACTACTCGGTGTAGGCTATATGTAGGCAAGGGTTTAAACAATTATTGCATTTTAGACTTGAACATACCACTTTCCTATGTTTTAATGCATGGTTTGATCATTTCTGACGTTCGTTTCGCTAGCGAATGACCTAAACAACCACATCTAGCGTACCCTAACCTTGAGTACCAGGTCCTTACCTTAGTTCATAATTTTAGTTTGAAAACATTCCACGAACTAACCTTAAACTGAATGAGAATTGCCTGTAAAATTAAGGTTCTTGTATTTCACACCTTTTGCGTTCATTCCCCACATAAAAATCCCACTTTCCCACTGTGATCCCCCGAATTGTAGGATAAAGGGTGGGGTCCACTATCTCTAAAAGTACTTAGGCTATGTGGTAACGAAATGGAGGTAAGAAACATTCAAAGCACACATTGAAGCCTTAGAAAATGATATTTTCAAGTCCAGTGTGCAATAACGGCTCAAATAAAGATAATAATAGAACGGGTGTTTATAGAAAAGGGACTCAAAACTACTTTGTTTAGTTTGTGTTAGTAAGGCTAGTTTTTCAGTATCACAATGCTAGACAATTACTGTTGTTTAGGATCAAAATAGCAGTCGTTTTCTTTCGCAGTTAAGAGACTAGGAAAGAAAACTTTCCTTGGGTGACATTGCTACTAGCCGTTTTTAGATACCTCTCTATAAACGACGTCTTTTTATTAATAATAATTTTAATTTGGAAACTAAGGCTTTTAGAAGTTAGATTAGAAATATGTTATGGCAACCATTCAAACCAGGACGGCTACTTTGGCCCATTACGTTTTATTTATATGGAATACAGACAGTAGTTTTTATGGGTTTTCAGTTAAAAGTATATGTGCAAAAATATTAAGCTGCTAAAAGCTGGAAAATGGAGAAAGCATGTGTGTCTGCAAGTGGGTACTTGGCATAAGAGCGGAAGAATATTCAATTTCTAAAATAGTTTACCTTAAAATTTCGTTTTTCTTATTCAGAAAAAGAAAACGATGATATTTTTAGCTATATCTACACTAAAATACCAAAGCCTCAGTATCTAGCCATGAAACGAGAATGGAAGCAAATGTATTTATACGAAAATGTGTGTATATAACATTGCTTAATAAATGCTAATTATGTAGATTTACTACTTGTTCAATTAATTGTCCTTTTTTTGTGATAGGAGACGTCTGGGATGAAAAGTATGCTTGTAAATGCTCAGTTGTGCGATGAATATTGTATATGAGTTGAAATATATCTTGATATATATCACAGTAGCTACCAAATAAATAAGGCTACATACAAAACATTTTGTTGTTTACTAATAAGATATGAGAATGTAGATAGTCTACAGAAGAGAGAAAGTGAAGGGGTAGGGGAGTGGCAGTGGTCACAAGTCCACCTTGAAACCAAATATCATTTCTTACATTTATAAATAAAATTTTTTATGGTTACTCTGAAATAAAATGTCATAAACTCCCAGATGTTCGGTATTTTTTCTTCGTTAAATACAGACTAATATAAATCGACACTTCTCCTATTACTTATGTATCATTATTCGAAAAACAGAGGAATTCCAGAAATAAATCATTCAAAGGTCATGCTGAAAGACTTTAAATTCATGAGCATCAACATTCATAACACTGGTTTTAAGACTTTTCCACACTCAAGACAGGTAAGTATGGTAAAATGGCGTTTGAATTAGAAGGTCCATGTTGGAAAATACTGAATCGAGAAAACTAACTATATGATAATCCTATCTAAAAGATGGTAGCTTCCATCCAGAAAAAGGCAATATTCCAATAATGGTAGAATAAATGACAAGAAAAACTGAAACTTCCTGGTATTATCATCGACCATTAAATCTTGTTACGTAAAGTATCATCAATGCACAATGAAACATCAGGCGGCGGAGCAAGGTGTGAATTTCTGATTTATAAAGTTGCAACTTAATTTCAGGTTTTTACGAGGGGAAAATTTCTAAGATAGTTGCATTGTTCGCATAGTCTATCATGTCATTTTCTATGAAAACAAAAGCATGTATATATAGGACTAAAAGTATCAAAGACGCTGCCAGAAATCTACCCTGAGGAACACCAGACACAAGCTTACTAAGACATCTCTGCTCTTGGACGCTTAACTGACCCTGAATGAGACAAGTATACAATTATTTGCAAAAAAAAAAAAATAAAAAAAAAAAAAAAATATAGTTAACTATGTAAAAGGTATTCCTCATATCAGCTTGACCATACTTTTACATTAAACTGGAGGCATTTTGCATCCCAAAAGTGTCATTTTTGCTGGTCACTCTTAAAACATCTACAGAAATCACCTGGAGGCCGAATCAGATCCAACAAGTCCCGCAGCAGAAGGCCGTTCCGACTGGAATAGCTCCCCTTTTAAAATTCTTCGTAGGGGTAATGCAGTCGGTGCACCTCATATGGTGAACTATGGGCATTACCAAAGCTTGTTTGCAACTTCCCTTTGGCCATTAGCTGCACCCACTTTTTAGGCTTACTTCAGCTGTGACCACTTTTTAGACTTATCCTTAACTGTACCCACTTTTTTTACTTACTTTAGCTGTGGCCACTTTTTAGACTTATCCTTAACTGTACCAACTTTTTAGACTTATACTTAACTGTACCCACTTTTTAGACTTATCCTTAACTGTACCCACTTTTTAGACTTATCCTTAACTGTACCCATTTTTTCGACTTATCCTTAACTGTACCCACCTTTTAGACTTAACCTTAACTGTACCCACTTTTTAGACTTACTTCAGCTGTGGCCACATTTTAGACTTATCCTTAGCTGCACCCACTTTTTAGACTTATACTTTACTCCCGTTCTCACTCCCTTTCTTTAATCCTGCTGTCCCACCACCCCAGCTCTCCCATTTCATTTTCTTAAGCACTGAATGGCTACAAGTTCCCCAGTGCTTGGCTTTATAGCCTAATTCTCACGAATTATAATCCAATGAAACCCTTATAAAATTCAACTGGCACAAGAAACCTTCGGTGAATCCTACTGAAGCTAGACCCGAGAAATGAAACGGAATGATCGACTTCAAGGTTACACCTTCAGAGTTTAAGCAAACAAGAATAATATTTAAGATTAAAAAAAGAAAAAAAGCCGGCTGACGAATTTCCTTTATAAGCAATCTCTTCCTCGTAACACTGTGGAAGTTTGTGATTTCATAAAATTAAGGCTGTCAAGCCAAGCAACGGGAAGATTTCGGCCATTCAATGCCTGAGACAGTGACAGGAGGGAGTTGGAGTGGTTGGACAGCAAGATAAAGATATGAAGAAAGTCAAGAAGACGAGGGATCAAAGCTTTAGATGTGGAACTAGGATAAAACCCTACAGCTGCATTATGAAGTATCGTTAGAGAGGTTGGACAACAAGATTGATGAAAAGAAGCAGGAATGGGATAAATTATGAGGGTACACAGTTATTGCAAGTAGGGGTCGTATGGATGCTGCAAACACCCTTCAGTAATGCCTACAGTGTACCATATAAAGTATAACAAGGCACTTCCCACGCTACGAAAAACATGGGGAAAGTAAGAAGTAAAATATTGATAAAACTGTAAAAAATTTCTCTCCTTTTCTCTTAAAGATTTTTCCTGAAAACCAAAAACAATTCGTGTAAAAATTTAAGTTTTATCTGAAAGACCTGAGGCAGTGTACACAAAAGAAAAGGAAAATATTGAACATTTAAAAGAATGAACATACCTCTAGCAACCCTTCAAAAACAGTGAAATAAAAGATCTTTGGATTTTCAGAGGAATTTCCTTTAGTTAAGAGGCGTTGCAAAGGAATGAGACATATTTCTTATTACAGAATTTATACTCCCGTATTCACCGTAACATTCCAATGCTTGATATATAAACTCTCCAAAAATACATTTATTTTTTTCTCTAATTTTTACTTATGTTATCATGTCATCCAACCAAGTTTTCTTCCAACTGACTGGTTCAGATTAACTGCTGGTACACTTAACTGCAATGGAATTTAAAGATGACTGCATTTAATGTGAATTGTAGTCTCTGTGTTACAAACAGCTAGCGGACACACTGAAGGTGAGCAAAACAGTTAAAGCTAGTTAAAGGGTATGTATGTATGTATATACATATATACATACATACACACACACACACACACATATATATATGTGTGTGTGTGTGTGTGTGTGTGTGTGTGTGTGTGTGTGTGTATGTATATATATAATATATATATGTGTGTGTATTTATATATAAATGTATATGTATATGTATATATAAATATATATGCATACATACATTTATAGGCATATATATAACTATAAATATATATATATATATATATATATATATATATATATATATATATATATATATATATATATATATATATATATATATATATATATATATATATATATATATATATATATATGTGTGTGTGTGTGTGTGTGTGTGTGTGTGTGTGTGTGTGTGTGTGTGTGTGTGTACATTAGGTCAAGATATTACATGAATTATTTCACGACCATTTAAACCAGACTCTCTGTAGCTATTTTCATTATGGCACCATGGGAGCATTTTCAATGCCCGACTTTTATTTAAAATCTCCTGTCGTCAGTTTCACTTCCTTATTGTTTTTTCAAAAAAGGCTTTCAAGGCTATACTCCCACCGGAGATGAGAGCTGTAGCCACTATTTTAATATAGCATATTCACAAGTATTCAATATGAATACTTATGAATATTTCAGCATGAAATATTTATTGACTTGAGGGACTGATTGAAGTTTATGGCCAATGAGCATAAGAGAATAAAAATAGATGATTTTTATATAAGCTACTTCTTAAGATGAGTATAATCTTAAAGATACTAGCTTGGTCAGAAAAAGATGAGTGAAAATAAAGAAATACCATCAACTAGAAAAAGAAATACCAAAGAAATCTACGTTAAAGAAACTGATATAAGTAAAATGAAAAAGTGCTAATCTCTTTTGTAACAGTAGAGATTGGTTGATTCTTCAATATGGGGAGAGAGAGAGAGACAGACATACGGACAGAGACAGAGATTGGTTCTTCAATATGAGAGAGAGAGAGAGAGAGGTTGATTCTTCAATATGGGGAGGGAGAGAGAGAGAAGGGGTGGAGGGAAAAGAAGGTATAATTCAACATCTAGAAGCCATTTGAGAGGGAAACTGCCTGCAAAGTTATGCCTACAGCAATGTAACATGACTCGTTAGTTAGCCTTGAAGCTGGTGTCGTATTTCTACTTATTTTAGGGGGAGGAAATAATTAGAAATTCAGTAATTAAAATATAGTATTGAATATTTAACAATGAAGTTTATGTAAGTAAATACACATCTCAAAACAGATATATTTACTTGCACGTATCTGTCTATCTATCTCTCTATCTATCTATCTATCTATCTATCTATCTATCTACCTACCTTTTAAACCATTTTCTTTGATTTTTTGTTGCACGGGTACACATGAATGAACATATTAAAACTGGTTTATTTAATAATACCAGTAAAATTACTGTAATTTTTAAATGGCGATTGCAGGGTCAAAACATGGAGCCATTTTATTTTTATTTTAATTTCAATATATTTTTTTATCAAAATTCTATAAATTTCGAGAAAAATTCTAATTTAAAAATGTCAATGCATATAAAAAGCATATTGCAATCACTATACGGCAGCAAAACTATCTATAGATCTATCTCATTTATGTCGACAAAAGAGGACTATTTTATATGGAAAACGTTTAGGATAAATATGTTATATTTTTTTTTTTTTTTTTTTTTTTAGCAAAGGCAGTTTTCTCGGAGTTATTCTGGGAAAAGGTAAATGGAAACAGTGCCTACGTATTCAGTGAGTCAGTGCTGATGAAGGCCTGGCGTCAGTCTAGCTTCTCACGGAGACAAAAGGGCATCGTACCCTGGGTGATGCGCTGGCTATGCCCCTGGAAGTCAAGTTTAATAGGCATAATGTACAGATGACGTACACTTTTTAAACAAAATATAATAATATCATGAATTTCTTTTTGGCTTACTGAACAAGCATTGCTCACAGCATAAAATTATCAAGAAAAAGAATTACTATAAAGGTATTTTAGTAAATATGTCAATAAAGAAAGAAAAATTACTACAGAGATATCTCAGTAAATCTATCTATTTTATTCTCATAATCCTTTACACCATGAAAGGATTCATATACTACATGGAATAAGCGTTCCTATATCAATACATCGGGAATCCCATCTCCAAAGTAGTGTTAGAGATAATACTAAAACGAATTGATGACTTCGATTCGCTGGGCAGGTTCTATTGGCAATTCGCTTTTGAAATCCTGTTCAAATTACTAGCTAGGAAAGACTAATAGAAACTGACATGGGAAGAGATGTTCATAGAGGTTCTGTCTGTAAGAGAGAGAGAGAGAGAGAGAGAGAGAGAGAGAGAGAGAGAGAGAGAGAGAGAGAGTGAGAGAGAGAGAGAGAGAGTTTACATTTTTTTCACTATTACCCAACTATAATTGCCGCTTTGGTTTCAGTGATCAAAATGAAAGGACTTTTTTGGATGAAGGCATGAGAGAGAGAGAGAGAGAGAGAGAGAGAGAGAGAGAGAGAGAGAGAGAGAGAGAGAGAGAGAGAGAGAGAGAGAGAGAGAGAGAGTCTACATTAACTATAACTGTCCTCTTGGTTTCACTTATCAGTTTGAAAGAGATGCTTTTTTGATGAGAGAGAGAGAGAGAGAGAGAGAGAGAGAGAGAGAGAGAGAGAGAGAGAGAGAGAGAGAGAAAGAGAGAGTATACATTTTTTCAATATTATCCAACTATAATTGTCGCTTTAGTTTCAGTTATCAATATGAAAGAGAGACTGTTTTGATGAAGAGAGAGAGAGAGAGAGAGAGAGAGAGAGAGAGAGAGAGAGAGAGAGAGAGAGAGAGAGAGAATCTGCATTTTGTCACTATTACAACTATAACTGTCCTTTTGTTTCCAGCTATCAATATGAAAGAAGACCTTTTTTTGCACGAGAGAGAGAGAGAGAGAGAGAGAGAGAGAGAGAGAGAGAGAGAGAGAGAGAGAGAGAGAGAGAGAGAGAGAGAGTCTACATTTTGTCCCTATTAATGACAATAATCGTACTTTTCTTTCCAGTTATCAAAGTGATGTTTGCGGATGACGGGAATTGTACAGGTATTAAAGTTATAACATATGCATAATACGAACCTCAGACCACCTATGCTAATAAGTCTTAAGCCTCTTTGTTAGATAAAAATAATATGTGTTCGATTAATTCTGTCAATAGCATTAACTATACTTTTCAGATCAAACCTCATTCTTTTTATAGACCTAAAAATCTTAAACTGTATTTGATATTAGTAATATCAATATAAACAAACAGGTTCAGTTCTACATGCTAGTGTAAGGAAGACCTAAGTTTAATGAGTAGACTGAGAAGTAAAACAAGAATTTTGCTGGTCATACGATGTATAGAAAATATTAAATTAAAAGTTATATTAAAGAAAAAAAGATAAAAATTACGTTTTCTGTTTTTTTTTTTTTTTTTTTTTGCTCGAGGCGAAGAATAATTACTTATCGTTAGTGTTAGTCTAGTCTTCCGTCGTCGCTACCGTGAACCTGATACTAATTGTAAGATAACAACACACCTTGGCTTCAGCTTAACCATCCCTCTCACGTATAAGTTGGCAGCATTATTCCAAAGGCTAAATACTTTCTGGCAACATATGGATGTGTATATATTCATTAGTATATATATATATATATATATATATATATATATATATATATATATATATATATATATATATATATATATATATATATATATATATATATATATATATATGTATATATATATATATATATATATATATATATATATATATATATATATATATATATATATATATATATATATATATATATATATATATATATATATATATATATATGTGTATATTTATATATATATATATATATATATATATATATATATATATATATATATATATATATATATATATATATATAAACACAGAATTCTTTTCGTCATATAGACAGGGAAATATAATCGTATTGGGCGCGGTTTTGAAAAACATCAGGAAAGAAAAAAAGAATAAAAAATAAGTAATACCACGATTTTTTTCTCGGCCAATTTTGTTTCAAAAAATCTGAAAATTTTTGTTCACAACTTAGGGTATTCCAAGGTTTGTGCCCGCTAGGTTCATCCGCGCGTTCCGCCTTCACAGGCATTACAGGCGTGTGCGGCTGGCCTGGGCGTGGGAGATCAGATTTCCTTGACCTTTTGAAGATAATGGTAGATACTTTACCCAACGATTCACCGTGCTTTTATCCACTGCCAGGTCTTTGTAGACATTCTGCAAGCGCATGGGAATATATAATTGCTCTTTGTTGGAACGTACCTCAGTCACAGACGCCCATTTGATAGCTAATTATACTGCAGCCGTCCATCGGAAATTAATGAAAATACATGCCATAACGCGGGAATGGTTAAGGATTTCGTACATAAAATTTCAAAATTTTTTAAGGAAGTTTGGCTGAGAAAAAATTGTGTTCCATTAATTATTGAAAGACCCTTCGTATATGTTTATGTATATGCATCATATATATATATATATATATATATATATATATATATATATATATATATATATATATATATATATATATGTGTGTGTGTGTGTATGTATGTATGCATATATATGTATATATATATATATATATATATATATATATATATATATATATATATATATATATATATATATATATATATATATATATATATATATATATATATATATATATATATATATATATATATATATATATATATATATATATATATATATATATATATATATATATATATATATATATATATATATATATATATATATATATATATATATATATATATATATATATATATATATATATATATATATATATATATATATATATATATATATATATATATATATATATATGTATGTATATATATATATATATATATATATATATATATATATATATATATATATATATATATATATATATATATATATATATATATATTAAGTCAGTGACGAATTATGTGCTGGCTTGTCAGAAACACATCCGCTGCAGGTGCAGATGTGTCGACGTCAGAGATTTACACAGTTACATACAGCGAGGTATCTGACGCGTGCATTTGTGTTTTCCTGACCGTGGTCAGGATTTATGTGCATGGAGACAGTGTGAGTGCGCATGTGTACAGCACTCTCTAAGGGTATATTATCAAGGCAGGACTTCTGTTTTGGTGGCTGGGTGTGATTTGCCTGGTGAGTGTTTAAAACCACCGCCGTGACAACACTTTATCTGCGGCCATAGAAGTACCATAACTCATGAACACTTCTATCTTGTCCAGACATTATGTGGAAATGCCTAGTTCTGCTGCAGTGAAATTCCTGTGTCTCCATTATGCATTTTCCCCATTCTGTTCTCCACTGTACATTTTTCCGTTTTGAATGCTGATGTCATGTAACGCAATTTCAGGTTTTAATACATGATATGCTTCTTTTAACAGGAATTCTGGGTCCATCCTGTGAGGACGAATATTTTGGAAGTGGTGTTTATTTTTTTACATACTATATGACATTTATTGTGATCTAGAATAATTATGACCGTTTTACTTTTTTTGGTGACCAGGGAATTAGTCACTAGTATTCGTTGGTCTAGAATCATTAATCTGAATGTTTGTGAATCAGAATTTCCTCTAGTCATCATTTCCATTTAGAGGGGGTGGAATTCACTCCATTTCATGATCGTAGTTTTTGCTGAATTACTTTCGTTAAATTTGCAAATAAAGTCTAGTTTTTATATCAGTGTTTGATTCCAGTAGGCCTTTGTTTAAGAATAGGTTCGGTGAGAGGAATCGACGAGGGAGAAGGAATTTGCTAACCCAGGAAGGGTCACCGCTACCAGAGAATCTTAGGAAAGTAAGATGACTGATTCTGTTCTTAAAACAGATACAGCAACAGAATATAACCCTATCTGACCTTGGGATAGGGTCATAACACACACACACATATATATATATATATATATATATATATATATATATATATATATATATATATATATATATACATATATATATATATATATATATATATATATATATATATATATATATATATATATATATATATATATATATATATATATATATATATATACATATATATATACATATACACACATACACATATATAACAGCTGCAGTAAATGAAATTTTTGTGAAGAGTAAAAATACTAACGAGCCTACCCAGAGTTTTACAATGTTTCAGCGTTGCTCCAAAAAGGAAGTTTATCAGCGAGAACTATATAAACAAGAAACGGGCCAAGTTTAGTATTGGAAGCAATTTCATGGGTTGAAGTATTACTGTGACTTCATGACTTTAGTAAAACCAAAGCTTCATGAGAGAGAGAGAGAGAGAGAGAGAGAGAGAGAGAGAGAGAGAGAGAGAGAGAGAGAGAGAGAGAGAGATTTTTATGGAAGGTTTCCAGCACATGTCCAACATTTGGGAAAAATAAAGTTTATGGCTGCATGCGTAGCGATAAAACTTTTCAATACATTATATCTATTCATTAATTTATTAATTACTTTTTTTAAATAAGCGGAATCTCTTCTTTATGTATTTCCCTCTATCTCCTCTTACTTCTTCCTAATGAACACCATATTCTTTGGAAGCTAGAATTTCAGGTTTCATCTTCTGAATAATAATAATTTTTTAGCCGCGTTGTTTCTGCGCTCAAGAAATGTTCATTTTTTGCATAAATTGCATTTTCCGCACACGATTGTCTTCTGTTCTGTAGAGCCGCAAAAATCTTATTCAAATTATTCGTACGTTTTAAGTATCTCCGTAAATAAAGCAAGTTCTTAGAAATTAGTGAGCGTAATATGTTTGTTAGTGAGTTTATCTGTACAGAAGTACATAAAACTGAGGTCTCTACTCGTGAGGAGTTTCCTTCCTCTAGCTGTATATAATATAATTTCCGATGGAATTATCATTTGAAGAATTAAGAAAAATATTGCACAGGTTATAATCAGCATCAGTTAAAATTATCAACAAAGTTTGCAAATAACTCAAGATGTTACAACTGTGTTGATCTTATTATTATTATTATTATTATTATTATTATTATTATTATTATTATTATTATTATTATTATTATTATTATATAACTAAAAGTCGTCAGATAATACGTAAAGAATAATCAATTTAAAGTAATGTGTAAAAGCTTAATATATATTGATGACTATACATGAAAAATTTACGAATAATTTCAATAAACTTCTGCGGCTGCATAGAACAGCAGACAATAAATTTCAAGTAACTTCAAAAAATTTGATTTATTTATGAATATACATAAAAAAATGTATAAACAACTCGAATGACGTCCGTAAATTTCAATCGTGAGCGGAATGTGCAATGTATGCAAAACGAACACTACCTGAGTATAGAAATACTGAGACCACAAAACGGCTGATGAAAAATTTTATCGCAGTGCATGCAAGCATAAACTTTACTTTTCCCAAATGTCTGGCATGTGCTAGATACATACGAAAAAGTCTCTCTCTCTCTCTCTCTCTCTCTCTCTCTCTCTCTCTCTCTCTCTCTCTGTCTTCTATATATATATATATATATATATATATATATATATATATATATATATATATATATATATATATATATATATATATATATATATATATATATATATATATATATATATATATATATATATATATATATATATATATATATATATATATATATATATATATATATATATATATATATATATATATATATATATATATATATATATATATATATATATATATATATTTCAATTGCTCGCATGAACTCTATTAGTTGTCAGTTCCAGTTAAAAGATCTAAAGCCAGGCAGTAAACAGAATATAGTATGATTTTTAAACGGAATGTTGGCAAATTGTTTTTTAAATACTTTGTTTTCATAAAGCTTTATGCTTTTCATGTTAAAAGCATTCTGAATTTGGTGGAGTGAGTGTAGAAGAAAAAAATCTGCCAGTGCTAGGTTTTTAGTTTTAATTTTTTTTTTTTTATTAACAACAGAAGTTACTACAAAAATAAACGGAACGAGGATACTGTTTCCTTCCGCGTTACGTAAAAAAAAAAAAAAAAAAAAAAAACGGAAGAGTAACACCCAAAAAAAAGAAAAAAAAAAACAGTTTTTTTCTATATAAGTATAGAAACCAAAACCCTTCCAGAGATTATTTTTCTGTAATTTACCAGCGACATGGCTTTTCACTCCTGAAACACGGGTTCGATCCTGTCAGTTACAGAGGAGACTGCTTTAATTTCCATCGTATTCAATGAGTGAGGGGAGGGGCGGGGGCGGTAATTTTATCGTCAATGAGATTCATTTTCACTGGTGGATCGGGAAGCTGGGTTAAATTTGCCTTTACGAAAGATGGTGTTCTATCATCTCTCTACTGAAAAGAAGAATAAAGAAGACTAAACTGAATGCTAAGAATAATTGTTTTCAAACTCTATCAGATACACACACACACACGCATATATATATATATATATATATATATATATATATATATATATATATATATATATATATATATATATATATATATATACACATATATATATATATATATATATATATATATATATATATATATATATATATATATATATATATATATATATATATATATATGGGTTTGTGTGTGTGTGTCTTGAAATTGTTATCCCTAACATTTCGCATAGAGAGAATATTATCAAATAAACCAACTGAATGCCAGGCGGACCGTTAGCGCCAATATCATTTCAACAAGTCCTCGATTTTGGGTGAACGAGTCATCCAAACCTTTGCCATCCTTTTGAACAGAAGAAAACCAAAAACTAACGTAGAGTCCAAATTTCAAATGACCCAAAATAATACAAGAAAAAAACCCTATGTAAGAATCTTCTTAAAGCTAGCATCTTCAAACACTAGTCACCCTTTTGAACGGAAGATAAACAAAAATTAACGTTAGAGGCGAATTCCCAAATAACAAAAAGTGATACCAAAGAAAAATCTACATAAGAAAATTCTTAAAACCAGCGTCTTCAAACCTAAGTCCACCTTTTGAACGGAAGAGATCCGAAAATTCCAAAGAACCCAAAATAACAATAATAAAAAAAAAAAAAAATCCTACATATGAATCTTCTCAAAACCAGCGTCTTCGAGACGACCTCACTTAGCTTTAAACACCGACCCAACTTTGGCCGCAACATGTGTTCCCCCGGTGGGTACGAAGTGATTGTTCTTGTGGGGCGTTCCACCAAACTTCCAGAGGTCCTTGTGACAAGGAGCTGAGAGGCTGGCAAGATGCGATGCTTCAATATTCCCGCGGTAATAACGGCGACAGTGCGCAATGTCGTCAGCACGAAGGAAATTGAGGCGAGAACGGAGGTGTTAAGTGTGTGTGTGTGTGTGTGTGTGTTTTACGAGGGGTAGGAATACTCATGCTTTTAATGGTTTTATTGAGATGAATTTCGTGTTATTGTCTGCATATGCACACACGCAACCACAAACACACACACAGACATACACACACATACAGATACACACACACACACACACACACACACACACACACACACACACACACACACACACACACACACACACACACACACATATATATATATATATATATATATATATATATATATATATATATATATATATATATATATATATATGCTATCATCTTTCGGTCTCTCCACATGGCTGAGCCATCTCAAAGCACTCTGATCTGTCCTTTCACCTACACCCACCCTTTTAGCACTGCTACGTATCTTCACACTTTTCACCCTCTCTGTTCTTCATACAACACGATTACTACGTAAAAAAAATCTCCTCTATAAACCCTTACATTCTTTCTTTCATTCGCGTTCAGCAACCACACTTCACTTCCATAAAGGAGAGTTGGCTTAACGATCCCTTCATGCATACCACGTTCTAATATACTGCATATTCTACTATTTTGCATTGCATCTCTGCATTCTTTTTTTGCATCTATTTCGTCATCTATGAATTCATGCATACATGAACTTACTGCCGGATATACATATGGTCGTGAATACTAATATCTGTACGGCACTGTCATGACCAGAATAAAATTGTATATACGCGGAAATATAAGTAGGTTGACAGTAAGCACCAAATTTAAATCCATGATTAGCTTTATGCACAATAATCCCAAAGTGACAAGCTATAACAATTTTCCGTTTCCAAGGTAGGTTTTATCAATCAGTAAATAATGTTTCACATTTCAGAATATTCTTACATTGTGAATCTTTGATGCCATAGGAATGAAATGATATTTTACAAAGAAAACCTGAAAAGGGTAACTAAGAACAGTGACGAAATGACGACAATAAGATGGAATTATTGATCGAAATCATTCCTTGACCCACAAATGGCGATCAGAATTGCGTCGGCGACTTATCTAATAACCGACTGGTTCGAAATGCGATTTGTGCTTTAGGTCTCGGTTTGAAATTCGATTGTCTTCCTTTCACAGAATTCCGTGGAGGTAAGGAATAGGGGAAAAAGAATAAAATGACATGACCATTGAAGATGCAATACATCCAGATAAATGATCTACGCCATTATCAAAACTAGACAAATAATTGACCAAAACCATGTTCGATAGCCATTAATTAATCAAAATCTAATTAAATGGAATGTAATACGAAATTTAGGCCAAAGGCCAAGTACTGGGACCTATGAGGTCATTCAGCACCGGAAGGGAATTTGAGTGTAAAAACGTTTTGAATGTGTAACAGGAGGAAAACCTTGCAGTTGCACCATGAAACAATTGTTTGGAGATGGTGGAAGGTAAGATGGAAGAAAGAGAACATGAATGGAGGTACAGTAAAAGAAACGAAAGGGGTTGCAGCTAGGGGCCAAAGCGACGCTGCAAAGAACCCTAATTAACGTTTACAGTGCGCCGTCAGAGGAGCACTGACAGCACTACCCCCTTATGGAGTAGAATCTAATGAAACCTATACAGGTAATCTCAGATAAATAACAAACTTTGAGGGGAATGAGTACACATTCAAAGTTAGATTACGATCCGATACGCACTGCAAAAGTCATTTCCAGCAAGGAATGGAGGAAAATGTTGTGACTTCTCCATCTTCCCATTTATGTTTGGATTCCGTGATAAACCTTATGGCAAATTCCACCTTCTTAAGATGCGAAAATTCTGCTTCATACAGCTCAAAGCCAAGAGAAAGAGAAGGTCTGCTCACTTCCCCCCAAAAACCCCCATGGAGGCGGAGCTTTGTCTACCTCCTTATTGCGTCAGCAGGGGAATTGCCGTAATGAGCAGGTACCTCTAAGATACGTCATTGCCTATGTAGTTACCCCAGGTGGGAGGCGACTCCACCTTGTTTCTCTTGGCCTTGATACAGCTTACTTAAATTTCTTTTCAGCATTCTTAACTCATTTAAATGAAGACTTGAATAGATTCAATAATGTACAAAACATCAACGGTGATTTCAGAATGTGGTTTAGAAACATCGACAGAGAGTGACTTTGACCACACAGCTATCAACATAAGTGTAAGTTGCTGTTGACTCTTTTGTACATATATGCCTGTCAAATTCACGGTGTGCACTTAGACCTATGTCAAACCCTATCCACCATGATAGCCGAGAGGTAAGTTTGTAACACTTGGCTAAATCGATTCTGAATAACAGAATCTGAATTCGACAAGCATATGTACATAAGAGTCGTTGTCGACTTATATATCTCTCTTGACAGCCGGGTGATCAAAGTCACTATCTATCGTTGTTGCTAACTCAGCCCAAGGTTCGAATCCTGGCCTGCGCAGAAGCACTTCTCAATTATAATTACCCTTGGGTGTAAGTTATTCGCAAAGTATAGTGGACATGATATTGAACGATATGTTTGGCTTAATATTTGTGAATGTACAGATGTTGACCTCGTTCTGATTACTTGGGATACCGGTTCGATTCCCTCTACCGGACATCAGAATTGCTTCACATTTCTTGCATTTGCATCTAAGGCTTTGTAATGACAAGTGTATCCAAAAGAATGAAGAATTCAAGAAGTTAACAGGGCATTGTGGCTTTTGCAATTACATGCGTATCTGGTAAAAAGTGACCAGTAGGTTCTATATATATATATATATATATATATATATATATATATATATATATATATATATATATATATATATATATATATATATATATATATATATATATATATATATATATATATATATATATATATATATATATATATATATATATTCACCCCCGTATGGACAAAAAATCTTACAATTTAATAGTCAGCTGTTACGGTGGAGATTGGTTGATATCGATTTTAAGTACGGAGACAAAATTCGACAGGCATATGTACAGCAAAGTCGACATCTACTTGTACCTATCCTCTTGACAGCCGGATGGTGTAAATCACTGTCTATTGTTTCCGAACAAGACCGGGGTTCGAATCCTGGTCGGCGCAGGATCACTTAGTAATTATAATTTCCCTTGGATGTAAGTTATTCCCAAGGGATAGTGAATCCGATATTAAACGATACTAATGGTTTAATATTCGTCAGCAACCTATCAACTTCTCCTCCCCATCACATTTTTCTTTTTATGTATATGTTAATAAGGACAAAACCATATCTCTGATGGAATTAAGTGGATATTAACAACATATATATGACTTGGGAAAAGTACCTTTCTCTAGAGAGTTTCTGTTTTGAAAAGCTGTAAGAGAAGAGGAATTTCAGGAATAAGGCCTCGCACATAGCAATCAAAGAAGTGACCAAAACTCCCTCATCACAAAAAAAAAAAAACAATTTATGAATAGTGATCACCATCAAATGAAAACGTTACAAACATGGATGGCCACATAGCCAATTCCAAATCTTAATTAAGCTGTAATTGAACAAAAACTATAATTCCAACCATATTAATTACGTTGGATACACTGATCGTGATTCGTCATATCTCCATATCCTCATTAATTAATGCTGATATATTTTTACAGAATGAATCCCTTATTACTTGATAATCTGACCTTTCGAATTCTGAATTATCAGTGGCAGCCTAAGATTAACTGACGGGACTTATGCTTCAAATATAATTATCTATCTGTTTCCATACAGATTTAAGGATGAACATTAAGGAAACATTTTATATTTAATGGATGACTTAGCTACTAATTAATTAGTGCGCTGAATACACACTAAAATTCTGAATGTTGCATAACAGAAATGTTATTCTGAATCTGTATAATTGTACTTTCCACCTACTCGCTAGCTACACAAAAAATAAATAAATAAATAAATAAATAGAAATGAGTGGGTAGAGCATAATGTTACTGGAAATGGCAATATTTCTGTAATAAAAAAATATTAATACATGAAAGTAGCCAACACGGTGAAAGACTGGGAAAGGCAGAAGAGGGGAACGAAATATCAGATAATCTATAAAAATAAAAAAAAATGTTGAACCGTTCTGGCAATTAACGTTAATGGCCCTGATAAGTGCTGGGCCTTCCGTTTCCACGTGTCAAACGCACAAAGATACCTAAAAATAACGTCTAGCCCCCATCCCCTTCTCCCTCACCCAATCTCTCTCTCTCTCTCTCTCTCTCTCTCTCTCTCTCTCTCTCTCTCTCGCCCAGGTGATTTTGCTCCATTACCGAGAATCCCATCGATTTTATAGTCACTTTTCCTTTCATAAAATGGCAAAATAATTTGTATCCTAAATTGTCCAGACTTGGAGTTCTTTTTTTTTTTACTTTAGAATTCATGGTTATAACGTAAAGAGCAAGAACGGCAATTTTCTTTCTGTTTTTTAAATAACTTATCAGCCTGTCTATATAAAGCATCAACTCCAGTCATAAAAGTCATTATGATATCGTCTGGAGATCGGGTTGGAAGGGAAAAATTATTAATTTTATCGATATACGATAAGTTTAAATTTCGCTGAAATAAGATCATTAGTTTGACACATTCAAAAAATGGTTATAATGTAAAGGGAAAGAAGGGCAATTTTCTCTCTATTTTTTTTAAATAACTTATCAGCCTGTCTATAAAAAGCATCAACTCTAGTCATAAAAGTCATTACTTATCATAGGTATCGTCTGGGGATCAGGTTGGCTAGGAAAAATGATTCATTTTATCGATATACTGTAAGTTTTAATTTCACTGAAATAAGATCATTAGTTTGACACATTCAAAAACGGAAAAGTTGCAGTGGACTGGCATGCTTGTTACTGTCACTTTTTTATACATAGATACGAAAGAAAAATAAAAGTAACACTTAGATATTAGTACTAACTGCTCAAGATTTTATATGTAGGTTTGAAGATGAATATGAGGGATAGAATAATTTTCCCAACAGTCTCTTCGTTAAGCCTAACATTAATTTTAAATACTTACTTATTCATGTGGCTTTCAACGTAGCACAATTTTTTGAGTTCTTTTTAAAGATGGGTAGAATACTTTACGCAACTAGAGTACCATAAAGCAAATTCTGAAAACATATGAAATCAGCACTCAGTAATCCACAGAAATCACACTATTTTATATGGCGTAAAAAGTTGTTCATTATTGAAAGAGTGCATATAATGATTAATTGCATATAATTCCTTTCCTGTTCTATCTTTCCAGACAATACTAATTCCGGAGTAGTATTATCAATCCTAGAGAGAGCAAACGGAGGAGATTGGGAAAAGTTGTGACCACTGAATGTTAAGAGCTGTGGAATAATTGTGGGGGGGAGAGAACGTGTCATGAATTAGGAATTAACATTTTGTTCAAGGTGTGACCAGACTGTTAACAGTAACATTATTACTAATTTTCCCGTCATTGATGCTCTGCATATTAGATCAAGTAACCCACTCAGTGTTGTAAGAAAGGGAGCTGTAATGTTGTCATGTTAAAATTGTTCATTAGCGTTTTAGAAATTCCAACGTGCCTTATTGCACCAATTGGAAAGTTATCATACTGACTATAATTCCCATAAAATTCACTTAAATGGACTGTTTTTGCTATGATATAGAGCAACTTATGAATGATTTATGAAACCTATGAAATTTAGGGTGTCTACCAAGCACTGATGTGACTGGATAGCAAAATACAGAGATAAAAAAAAAAACTGGTAGAAACTGGTTGAAAATCCCATAGTTGCACCAAGGAGTTATACTTAGAGAGGTTGGACAGTCAAACTGAAGAAGGGACGCGGGAAAGGAGGTAAAGTAAAGGATTAGAAATAAGTGGGTGCAGTTAGGGGTCTGAGAAAAGCTGCACACACCCTTTAATAATGCCTACAGTACACCACGTGAGGTGCGCTGTCGGCACTAGCCCCTTAAGGAAATACAGTAGCATATAATATCATTATTGATAGCACAATAACTTTTCACCTTTCCATGCTCTTTTCTGATGATATTAATCTCCTCTCTCGGCCAGCATATTACTGAGGTTAAAAGATTTATCTCTTACATTTGCTGACGTGAAAGGGTTTGAAAGAGAAGAGAGAGAGAGAGAGAGAGAGAGAGAGAGAGAGAGAGAGAGAGAGAGAGAGAGAGAGAGAGAGAGAGATGAAAAATATCAGGGAGGTCAGTAACAGAAAAGGAATTGGTGGGCAGAATTTCAGAATTGCATTGGACACAGATAAAACCTAATATACCACTGCATCTCTCTCTCTCTCTCTCTCTCTCTCTCTCTCTCTCTCTCTCTCTCTCTCGATGAGAAAGTTGGCGGCTTAAAGATACCTGTGCATAAAAGTGTATTGTTCCTATGTGCCTTCCTCGTTAGGCAAATTGCAAGTGGGGCTGGAAGAAAATGAAAAATGAGACAACCGGTTCAACTTAAACAGAAATATCTTGAAGCTCCATTTCGGAGGACCTCTAATAAAGAGTAGAGTTTCTTTAGACTGAAACTACGCATCTTGGAAGTCAAATCTAAAGCAGTGGTTCTCAACTGGTGGCCCGTGAATCGTTAGTGATTCATGGTTAGGTTTTGGGTGGTCCAATGAACTTTTTTTATAACTGTTCATAAACTGGAGATTGGTACATATATATTTTTTATTGATTGAAAATGCAATAAGAGCAATTTCATCCAGATAAATAAAATTACCATCTTCAGGCTACAGTTCTTGTATAACAAAAACACATTTCGACCCAAAATGTTTATTGTCTGGACTTTATTTATAGTTACTCTAAAAATAAATGGTCCAAAATATTGTTCTTACTGGGCTGGTTGCCCATAACCTTCAGCGAGTTCAGAACCGCTGGTCTAGAGGATCTTGATATGCAGAGAGGTCAGAATGGCGAATCTTCTCTTTGTCTTCGCCCCAAAGGAAAAATAAAAAGGTCAAAAACATCCTTGTTAGCAGAGGGCGTTCAGACTGAAAGGGGAGGAGAGAGCAGAATGCAACAATTGATTCCAGCGTCAGATTTCCTTCCCAAGAGAAAGAGAAAAGGGTCTCCTCTGGAACTGCCTCACTTTGGACGAATTTCGCTGCAAGATCCTAAATGCCAGACTCAGTCTGGAAATCCAGATTTGGATTTCGGTGATCTTCAACGAATATCAAGTTTAAATTTTGTAATAAAAATCCTTGGAGGCCAGGCTATTCAGTTTTAGACTATCATGGTATCATTTTAATGATTTCAAAATGATTCTCATTTTTTAGTTTTCTGTAAAAGAAAACTATTGCGCCGGCTTTGTCTGTCCGTCCGCACTTTATTCTGTCAGCATTTTTTTCTGTCCGCACTTTTTCTGTCCTCCCTCAGATCTTAAAATCTACTGAGGTTAGAGGGCTGCAAATTTGTATGTTGATCATCCACCCTCCAACCATCAAACATACCAAATTGCATCCCTCTAGCCTGAGTAGTTTTATTTATTTAAGGTTAGATTTAGCCATAATCGTGCTTCTGGCAACGATATAGGCCACCGCCGGGTCTTGATCGGACCCATGGTTAAAGTTTCATGGGTCACGGCTCATACAGCATTATACCGAGACCACCTAAAGATAGATCCGTTTACGGTGGCCTTGATATACGCTGAAGCGGCTGTACAGAAAACTCGATTGCGCCGAAGAAACTTCGGCGCAATTTTTACTTGTTATTTTCTATTTTAATTGCTGGACGTCCAGGCTGAAGAAAGGAAGAGGGAAAGTAGGTCAAGTAAAAGGACAGATATAGTGGGTGCAGCAGCTCGGGCCTAAGAGACGCTGCCCACACCCTTCAGTAATGCCTACAGTGCAACACGTGAGGTACGCTGTCGGCACTAGCCCCCTACGAGGATAAGGTAGCTTATAGTATCATTTTTAAGAGCTCAATAGCTTTTCACATTTTCAGTCTTTTTTCTGAAGCTATTAAGCTCATCTCTCGGTCAGCACTTTCGATTGGGGCTTAAAAGCTTATCTCGTTTATATTTGCTGATACGAAAGAGCAGTTTAAGAGAGAGAGAGAGAGAGAAGAGAGAGAGAGAGAGAGAGAGAGAGAGAGAGAGAGAGAGAGATGAAAAATACCATCCGACTTCAAAAACAGAAAAGGGATTTGTGGACAAAAGTTCATTGGACACAGATAAAACCTATAATACACTGAATCTCTCTCTCTCTCTCTCTCTCTCTCTCTCTCTCTCTCTCTCTTCTCTCTCTCTCTTGATCTTGATGAGAAGATGGATAGCTCAAAGATGCTTGAACACAAAAAAGTTATAGTTCCTCTCAGCCTTCCTCGTTAAATGGACTTAGAAAATTAAAACTGAAACAACCAGTTTATCCTAACAGAAATAACTGAAGCTGCAATTCAAAGAACCTCTGATAGAAAGCAGAGTTTCCTTATTAAAAAAAAAAAAAACGATGCATTTTCAAATATATACCAAAGGATCATCATATGCAGAAAGGCTAGAATGGCGATACTTTTTTTTTTTTTTTTTTTTTTTTTGTCTTCACCCCAAGAGAAAAATTAAAAGGTGAAATATCCTTGTTAGGAGAAGAGACACGAGAAGGTAACAAATGATTCCAGCGTCAGATTTCCATCCCAAGAGAAAGACAGAAGAGTCTCCCTTGGAACTGCCTCACCTTGGACGAATTTCGCCGGAATTTCTCAATGTCAGGCTCAGTCTGGAAACCTAAATTTGGATTTCGGTGATGTCCAACGAATATCAAGTTTGAATTTTGTGGTAAAAAGCCTTGGAGGTCGGACTATTCAGTATTAGATATCATGGTATCTGTTTATTTTAATTCTTGGACGGTCATAGAGTAAAAAGGACGCCGGAAATGAAGAAAAGTAAAAGGGTATAGAAAGTGGGTGCAACTCGGGGCCGATGAGACATTTCATCCACCCTTTAGTAAAGCATATAATGCACCATGTAAGGCTCACTGTCGGTACTAGCTCCCTGCGGGAATTAGGCAGCTTATAAAATAATCTTTTAAAGTACAATAAACCTCAGTTTTTCAGGCTTTTTACTTATGTTCCCATGGCCAACGTTTTATTGAGGTTGAAAAGTTTTTCTATTTTACAGTTGTTGACATGAAAGGACAGTTTGAGAGAGAGAGAGAGAGAGAGAGAGAGAGAGAGAGAAGAGAGAGAGAGAGAGAGAGAGGAGAACTATCAGTCATCTTCAGTAACAGAAAAGGCCCTCCTATTTAGCCTTTTACTTTACCTCCTTTCTCGTGTCTTTTCTTCATTCTGGCTGTCCAACAAATAGAAAATAAAACGACAAAAACTACAACAAATTTTAACTCACCAAAAAGAAACCTCGATATTTAATACAGAATAAACTGACCTTCAAGATTTTTATACTGCATAATTCATACCTGATATTCGTTGAAGATCACCGAAATCCAAATCTGGGTTTCCAGACTGAGCCTGACATTCAGGAATTCCAGCGAAATTCGTCCAAAGTGAGGCAATTCCAGCTGGGTCTCTTCTCTCTTTCTCTTGGGAAGGAAATCTGACACTGGAATCAATTGTTGCATTCTCCTCTCTCCTCTCCTTGCAGTTTGAACGCCCTCTGCTATAACAAGGATGCTTGGCTTTTAATATTCCTGTTGGGGTGCAGACAAAGAGAAGGATCGCCATTCAGACCTTCTGCATGTGAAGATCCTCTAGACCAGCGGTTCTGAACTCGTTCAGGTCACGGACCACCAGACAATAGGTAAAAGATATCGTGAGCCATTTCTTGTTTGAGTAACGGTAAACCCCGCAGGGGGTCAGTGTCGTCAGTGTGCCTCATGCAGTACACTGTAGGCATTACATAAGGTTCTTTGTCACCCCTTTCGTTGCATTTACTGTACCTCCTTTCATGTTCTCTTTCTTCCGTCTTACTTTTCACCCTCTCCTAACAATTGATTCATAGTGCAACTGCTTTGAGGTTTTCTTCCTATTACGCCTTTCAAACCTTTTACTGTCGATTTCCTTTTCTGCGCCGAATGACCTCATGGGTCCTAAATTCTATATTCAGTTCAGTTCAGTAACGATAAATAAAGTACAGACAATAAACATTTTAGGTTAATGTATATATATTTTTTTACAGAAGCATTGCAACATGAAGATGGTCATTATACTTTTCGAATGTTCAATTATTTGTCTGCGCAAGATTGTTCCTAACTGCATTTTCAGTAAATTTTAAAATATATGTACCAATCTCCAGCTTATTACCTAATACACAGAACGTCCTGTGGATCCCCCAAAATGTCCCATGGACCACGAGTTGATAACCGCTGCTCTAGGCTCTATTTTCCAAGATGCATGTTTTTTTCTCTCTCTCTAAAGAAAGCCTTCTCTTTATTAGAGGTTTTCCGGAACGGAGCTTCAAGATATTTCTGTGAAGATAAACCGGTGTCCTCATTTTAGTTTTCTGTAAAAGAAAACTATTGTGCCGGCTGTCTGTCCTCCCGCACTTTGTATGTCCTCACTTTTTCTGTCCGCCCTCGGATCTTAAAAACTACTGAGGCCAGTTGGCTGCAAATTGGTATGTTGATCATCCACCCTCCAATCATCAAACATAACAAATTGCAGCCCTCTAGCCTCAGTACTTATTTTATTTAAGGTTAAAGTTATCCATAATCGTGCGTCTGGCAATGATATAGGACAGGCCACCACCGGGCTGTATAGCCGCTGCTCACACAGCATTCTGCCGAGACCACCGAAAGATGGATATATTTTCTGTGGCCTTGATCATACGCCTCACAGGAAACTCGACTGCGCCGAAGAAACTTCGGCGCATTTTTTACTTGTTTTATTTTCTTCCTGCTCCACTTACAATTTGCTTAACGAGGGAGGTATAGAGGAACGATACACTTTTGCGTCCCTTAAGCTGTCAACTTTCTCATCAAGAGAGAGAGAGAGAGAGAAAGAGCTTTTCATGATGTTTTCTGATACTATTAAACACTCCTCCCGGCCAGCGTTCTATTTGTTGCGGTTAAAAAGTTTATCTCTTTTCCATTTACTGATGAGAGAGAGAGAGAGAGAGAGAGAGAGAGAGAGAGAGAGAGAGAGAGAGAGAGAGAGAGAGAGAGAGAGATTCAGTATTAAGATTTATCTATGTCTAGCGCAACACCGCAATTCTATCCACCAATTCGTATTCTGTTGCTGAAGTCGACTGATATTTCTCATCTCTCTCTCTCTCTCTCTCTCTCTCTCTCTCTCTCTCTCTCTTAATCAGTCTTTTCATCAACGAATGTAAGAGATAAACTTTGACCTCAACAAAACGCTTGCCGAGAGAACAGCTTAATAGCATTAGAAAATAAGTGAAAGCTGACATTATAATGATATGATAAACTAAATTAAAATCCCGTTGTATTTTGGAAATATATTAAAAACTTTAATAATCACTAAAATTTCCAGACCAAATGGTCTCCTCTTCAGGTGATTAAAGAATAATAAAATAAAAAAAAAAAGCAAAGTTACAAATTGTTAAGAGAGGAAAAAAAATTTAGCCACCTTCGGTCATTACCAAACTGCCACTGTAAACAACATTTTTTTTTTAATATTCAGCGACTTGACAACATTGTTAAGGTTGGCTGCTTGAATTACATACAGTTACCATCACTTAGGTTAAAATTAGAAAGAGCAGCCTCAATGATCTTCCTTTTCTGTGTGTTGTCTGTTGTAAGTAACAGTTTACTGTTTTGCCAATCAACGCCATGGTTAGTTGGTGACATGTGCTTGAATAAGGCATTATTCACATCTCAACTTCTTATTGCGTATCTATGTTCCCTCAATCGTTGATCAACAGATCTTCCTGATTCCCCCTATGCAGACATTTTTACAATCTGCACAAGACCGGTTGGTCTTCCCTTTTTGTTATTTAAGTATACGTTAACGAGTGAACTTTTAATGGTTTGGGATAATGGAAAATGAAAATTATCAGAACTGGTTTCTCTGTCCGTCTTTTGGATATTTTCATCTATGGCATTTTTTATTTTGTTGTCTTAAAATCTATTTGTCTGTTGGGCTGGACCTCTTGGTATATTTGATTTCCTTTATCCAATCATCGATACATGCCAAATTGTGGATAGCCTCAGTAATTTTTATTTTGTTTTAAGGATCGTGTTAGCCATTATCAGGTACTCTGGCAATTTGAACATATCCTAAGTCCACTGGGCCGTTGGTTACCATGATTTTACGGAGACGTCGGGTAGCTTAAGAAATGAATGTAGGAGACCACCGAAAGGTGGGTTTTCTATGGCCTTAAATGCATAACTGTTCTGTTTTCTTAAAATCAGTACATCGAAGAAACTTCTGCGCAGTTTTTTAATGTTTATCTGTTTAAATTTTTAAATTTTACTTCGGAACTTTTAATTTATTCCAACAGGAAGAAGACAAGTACAAGATGCGTATAGTAATTATATCATTTAGTTCTTGTATTCCTGCAAAGAATAACAGTGCCGACAAAAGATGTACGTTACGTTGTGCATTTTATGCATATTAGAAATACAGCCACTGTTCTTAACTTGAGTGGGGCGGAGTTGGTCTTTCAATTTGGCTGTCCAACAAAAGAAAGATGATGGAAAAAAAAATCAAAAATCAAAAACAATTTGAACTTGTCAGGAGGATAGTCTCAAATCGGACTGTTTCATTGAAAATTTAATTTTACATATTTTGAAGAAGATGACCCAAGAAACTCTCGACCGCCAGATCCATCTAAATAGCTAATATATAAAAACCACTAGGGAATTTGGTCAATCTCCTCCTTCTTAGAAACGCCACCTCCTTAACATCGGAGGCCTAAGGCCACACCTTCATGTTTTTGTATATATACCATTGTAACTTTCCACCTGTCCATATTCTACCAGTGAACAGGGGCACAGAAACAAGTATAAATATATGGTTTCAACGTTTAAATAGTGTTTTATGTGTGTGTTCTTATTTCATATATATATATATATATATATATATATATATATATATATATATATATATATATATATATATATATATATATATATATATATATGAGGTACAAGACAATTATAAATACATTATTATCGCAAAACGTACGTGTGACTTAGAGATATGGAGATTTTATTGTTAAGCTTATCAAGACTATTTCACAAATTAAACAATCCAAGTCTTCAAAATAAATATAAGAGGGAAATCTTTGCAAACAGTTGCACCTTAACCCATATCAAAATCTTTAACAAGTCATCGCCCTTGAGTAATATTTAATTACTTTAGATATTAATAGACTTCAATCTGCTAATGGACCTTTCATTACCCCGAGACATCTGGCTATATAAGAGGTAATTAGTGAATTAGACGTTCGTTCATCAGTAAATTTAATCAAGAGGATTCCAATGCATTAGCTTCAGATTAATTAGGGTTAAGGATCCTTTGTTTGGGAAGACGTATTTCCCCAGTCATTTAGATTTTTCCTTTTGGGTCCCCAGCAAATGAGAAACTCTCTCTCTCTCTCTCTCTCTATATATATTATATATATATATATATATATATATATATATATATATATATATATATATATATATATATATATATATATATATATATATATATATATATATATATATATATATAATTGATTAAGGAAGATATATGGAAGATGATGAATGCATTTACTTTTATATATTTATATATATACTGTATATATATATATATATATATATATATATATATATATATATATATATATATATATATATATATATATATATATATATATATATATACGTATATAACTTTTGTTTATGATAATAGTGACTAGTGTTGCAGTTAAGTTTTTAATTAATCTTCTAAGAATTAAAATTAACAACCATTTTTTGTCATCTTGACACATATCTATATACTTTCTGCATTTCTAAATTATTTGAATCGATAAATAATTAAACTGGCTTTCATTACATGTCTACTGCAGTGAACGGTACCATCAACTCACACTTTTTCGATGCAATAAGTAGTAAACAACTGAACGCATCCTGTTGCATAACAGCGTAAGAAAAAGAGTTTGTAAGATGATATGCGTAGCATAAATAGAATCTACTGTTCACTTTTTACCAGATACGCATATAATTATAGTAGCCATATTGCCCTCTTAACGTCTCGATTTGTTCACTCTTTTGGATAAGCTAGTCACTGCAAAGCCTTAGATCCAAATGCAAGATATATGAAGTAATTCTGACGTCCATTGGCCGGGAAGCAAATTCCTGAGATGTATAGTATGCTGGTATTGCACCAGCCCGGTTTTTTTTGCCATGCCCCCATGTTAGATGAGGTTAAGTTAGGTTAGGTTAGGTTAGGTTAGGAGAAATTAGGACCTTTGGAGATAATTTTGGTGTGGGAAACATAATGAGATTATTTTCAAGAAAATTCTATGGTTAGTTTTTAAGATATGGCATTCCACTTTTCTTTCAGGGAATGGTCCCGATACTCGGTTACATCCCGGGAAAATGCAGCCAGGAATCGAACCCTCATCCAAAGTAATCAGAACGAGATCGCGATGCCGACCTGACCAAGATATCACAGGAGGCCGTAGGCGTAGTCTTGATTAAAGTAATTACACCTGCTCTTGTTCGCATGTCACCTGAAATTGCGCATGCTCAAATTGGCCTGTTGCTTGATATTGTCTTCTGCATTTGACTAACGTGATTTTTGTGCATGGCAATAATAATAATAATGCTAAAAAATTCACAATCTCGTGAAAAACAATCTGTGTAATAAAAATCCACAATTAAATGGTAAATATATTACTATGTGAAATAGTAATATATTTACTATATAATTGTGGATTTTATTACACAATAATAATATATACCTGTGCATCATGTCTTAACGCAAAGAAATTATCAATCTTGTGAAAAACAATATGTTTAATAAAAATCCACAATTATATAGTAAATATGTTACTATGTGAAATAGTAATATATTTAATATATAATTGTTGATTTTTATTACACAGCAACAACAACAGCAATAATATAATAATAATAATAATAATAATAATAATAATAATAATAATAATAATAATAATAATAATAAACTTCGTTAAACAGAATGGCCGTCTGAATGCCGATTGAGTTTGTGTTACAGTTTCTCAATCTCTCGAATGAGTTTGTCATCGGCATCCAGATTGCCATTCCGTTTGGTAAAGTTTGTTTGAGGGGATTTGTCTTCTTCAGAGATAATAATAATAATAATAATAATAATAATAATAATAATAATAATAATAATAATAATAATAATAATAATAATAATAATAATGTCTGGAAAAAAAGCTCTCTATCACGAGAGTTCATGAATGTTCTGAAGGGTCCACAATAATATAGCTGCTTAAGGCTCGTGTAATATTTCTAAAAATCTTTCGAACCCTACTCTAGGCTCGAATGCTTTTTAAAAATATTACACGAGCCTTAAACAGCAATATTATTGTGGACCTTTAGAATAATAATAATAATAATAATAATAATAATAATAATAATAATAATAATAATAATAATAATAATAATAATAATAATAATATGTCTTCTAAATTTGACAAACAGTGATATTTGCGTAAGTCAGTAATAATAATAATAATAATAATAATAATAATAATAATAATAATAATAATAATAATAATAATAATAATAATAATAATAATAATAATAAGTATCAAGACCTGAAAATCGAAATATGAAGGATATGGGATATGCCCAGTGGAAATTGTACCCATAATCATAGGAACACTAGGCACGATCCCAAGATCCCTGCAAAGGAATCTGGAAAAACTAGATGCCGAAGTAGCTCCAGGACTCATGCAGAAGAGTGTGCTACTAGAAACAGTGCACACAGTGAGAAAAGTGATGGACTCCTAAGGAGGTAGGATGCGACCCGGAACCCCACACTATAAAAACCACCCAGTCGAATAGGATGACTATGGTAGACAAAAAAATAAATAAATAAAATAAGTAAATAATAATAATAATAATAATAATAATAATAATAATAATAATAATAATAATAATAATAATAATAATAATAATAATAATAATAAACACTCACGTTAAGCATTATAACATTCTTGTGCAAACAGAAAATATCACTCGGATCCAAAGAATATTTGGCTTAATGTTACATATGTAGTAAGTGATTACCAATGCTGATGAATAAAAATAATATATAATAAAAGTTGCTCATATAAACAAGTAAATAATGAGCTGAATTTTCTTCGGCGTAATCTAGTTTTATACACAGCATATAATGCTGCGTGAGACGCGGCCCATGAAGCTTTCCGCCACGGCTCGGTGGTGGCTTGCCCTATAGCGTTGCCAGACGCACGGTTATGGCTAACTTTAAACTTAAATAAAATAACAACTATGAGGCTAGAGGGCTGCAATTTGGTATGTTTGATGATTGGAGGGTGGATGATCAACATGCCAATTTGTAGCCCTCTAGCCCCAGTAGTTTTTAAGGTCTGAGGGCGGACAGACAAAGCCATCTCAATAGTTTTCTTTTACAGTAAACCGAAAAACCTAACTTATAAAAGATTCCTATTCAGTGCAAACAATGGCAGGATATCACGGGAACCATTTATTCATTAATTCTTACGCAATTTGCAATATGTGAATGTCTTTGACCAAAACAGTGTATTTTCCACGTGCATTTTTATTCCCCCCCCCCTTTTTTTTTGCAAGTGATTTGGTTTTATTGCTTTATTTTTGCAGGAACGGGTCACCCATTGTTTTTGGTTAGTGCTGACTTGAGCATTACATTCTCTCAATATTTTCAACAGACATCGCCGTCGTCAGCAAACTTAGTGTTTGTAAATGAAGTCTTCATCTTCAATACCAAACCAAGAATAGAATCAAGAGGACTCATTCTTTCCATTGTTACTCCGAAGCAGATTTTCCATGCACTGAGTCTGACTAAATCAAGAATATTACAAGAAGCATGGAGAGGCCATTGTCTGGAGAAACCCCCTTAAGGGGGCTAGTTCCTTCAGCGCAAATCAAGAGGTGCACTGCAGGCATTACTCAAGGTTCTTTGCGGCGTCCCTTCGGCCCCTAGCTGCAACCCCTTTAATTCCATTCGCTGTACCTCCGTTCACATTCTCTTTCTTCCATCGTGCTTTCCACCCTCTCCTAACAATTATTTCAGCATTATTTTCAGCTTTGAATGAGCTCATAGGTCCCAGCGCTTTGCCCCTGGCCTAAATTTTACATTCCAATTCCAGTTGTCTGGAGAAACAGTGTGTAATACAATCGCTACATTCTGTTGCTTCATAATACTGAACTGTTTCATTTTTTTCGCCCATCTCTAATTGACACAGAACAATGGAACGAACTGAATATAATAACTTATTGTGCCATGGATTATTGTTGCAAGACAAGAGGGAAGCAGCTGAAATGGCGGCTTGGCCTTTTGTTGCAATGCACGTTGCATTGCAAAATGTTATTTGCAAAATAATTCCCAGGTATCACATTATAAACTCTGCAATGAATCAGCAAAAATTCTTCGAGGCATTTTGTCCAGTTTTTGGCAGCGTCGATTGTGCATTTTTTTTTGGGGGGGAGGGGGTGGGTGGGGGGTGCGTAGGTGGTTTGGGTATCTGCATCACTGATTTCTTGTTTCAGCAAAGCATCAAGTCAGTCTCTTTTACTATCCAGGAATTATGGCAAGAGAGAGACGCTTGGCTGAAATAGGAACTCAATGATAAGATTACCGTCGATTCAGATAACTCAAAGAATCTACAAAATGCATATACAACACTTTGCCAAAAAAAAGGGGGCCTATTTCCTCGACTTCCACTGTTGAAGCACGTGTAATCCTTCAAGGAAAAAAACGAAAACGATACGGCACAGCCGTGAATATTAATGCCACTCTTGTCAAAGTAATCCTAAACGGCTTATCCATGCCACTGTATGAAAAAGTTGTGTTTTCATTCCCGGAGCAAATTGGTTCCAAGGTAAGCCGAGAAGCATCAGAAAAGAGTGTCAAAAAGGTAAAAAGTTCTGCCATCCGAAGCTGACTTAATTGATACTCTCTTTCGTAGAAAATAGAATTTAGAAAAAATAACGTTCAAAGCAAAGGGAGTCAGAGGTCATTTTTCAGTATTTGCCGAGTTGTATCTTTATTTTTACATTAAACAATAGCTATAAATAATCTTTTTACATAACTACAACGACAGGTATGTAGATCACGAAAGGGGTTATTCGTTCATATGCTGTTCAGATCTTAGGAGACTGGAATATTCTTGGCAATAACCATAAGTTCCAGGCATCGATTCTTAATTGTATTAAGAGAAGGAAAGAGTTTTTGAAATATTTTCTTAATATTCTTGGTAACACCCATAAGTTCCAGGCATCGATTATAAATCGTATTAAGAGAAGGAAAGAGCTTTTGGAATATTTTCTTTATATTCTAGGAATATTCATAAGCTCCAGGCATCGACCAGAAATTGTATTAAGAGAAGGAAAGATATTTTGGAATATTTTCTTAATATTCTTGGCAATACCCATAAGTTCCATCGACAACAAATTGTATTAAGAGGGAAAGAGTTTCTGGAATATTCTCTAAAAATATTACCCTAATTTAATGGACTTGATCCACAACTGTCCAAGAATATCCATCCTCTAACGCAAAAAATTGCATCCTGGACTTACAATGACTTTTTTGACGATAACCGAAACGAAATTTGAGTTTATGAAACTACTAACAGTCAGAAGGTGTCAGGTCGATTAAGTTACAGGTCTTATGGCAAGAACCCAAACGTTTTCAACCTTTTCAACAACTGCCACCTGCGATTTGTGAAAAGGGATATTGCTCCTGAGCAATATAATACTTGCTCGCAGCTTCCTTTGTTTTTTATCAGGGGTTTGACCCTTGGTAATACCCACAGAATCCTAAAACACCGAAGATTTCGGATCTTTCCTAGATAGTGACCCCCGTGGGTTTTAACCCGGTATGTATCCACCTTTGCGACACCAAGGAGTATTAGTCCTAGATAACGAGCCCTGAAAACCCTTGGGGGTCATTATCTAAGAAAGATCCAAGATTTCTGCTCAGTCACATTCGTCAGTTGCTCGCACTCTACGAAAATATAGGGTACTGAAATTATTGAACTGATTTGAATATAGAATTTAGGCCAAAGGCCAAGCACTGGGACCTGTGAGTTCATTCAGTGCTGAAACAGAAATTGACAGAAAGAAGGTCTGAAAGGTGTAACAGGAAAACCTCGCACTTGCACTATGAATCAATTGTTAGGAGAGGGTGGAAAGTAAGTTGGAAGAAGGAATATGAACGGAGGTACAGGAAAAGGAACTAATGGGTTTGCAGCTAGGGGCCCAAGGCACGCTGCGAAGAACCTTAAGTAATGACTACAGTGCTCCGCACGAGGTGCACTGACGGCACTACCCCTTTACGGGGGTGAAGGAGAAGGATGGAATATAAAATTTAGGCCAAGGGCCAAGCGTTCGGACCTATGAGGTCATTCAGTGCCAAAGGCCAAAGAGGAAATTGAGAGTAAAAAGGTTTAAAAGTTGTAACAGGAAAACCTCGCAATTACATTTTGAAATAATTGTTAAGAGAGGAAGTAGGAAAGAAGAAAGGCAATATGAACGGAGGTACAGTAAAAGGAATGAAAGGGGATGCAACTAGTGGCCGAAGGGACGCCGCAAAGAACCGTAAATAAAGCTTACAGTGCACTGCGTGAGGTGTACTGATCTCACCCGCAACCCCCACCTACCGGAGTGAAAGAAAATTAAGACGGCAAATAGATACAATTACTGGAATGGAAGCAATAACGACATGAAAATGGAAAGACAGAAAGAGGGACAGAGGAAACAGGAAAAAATGGAGGAGAGAAACAGCAAGGAAAAAGGGACCAGATCCATTGAAATGACGAATGATTCCTGTCCTAAAATCTAATATTGCTTGTCACTCCGCCATCCCTAATAGCACAATTTATCCAGGGGTCACGTAGTGGTCGAAAGGCCAAGGAGAGAGAGAGAGAGAGAGAGAGAAAGAGAGAGAGAGAGAGAGAGAGAGAGAGAGAGAGAGAGAGAGAGAGAGAGAGAGAGAGAGAGAGGGGGTTTCTAAGTTGGTGAGATTTACCTAGAATAAGATTATTTCAGTTCAAGACATTATAGCTTTATTTAAAGTAAATATGAGATGGTCCTTTATATATATATATATATATATATATATATATATATATATATATATATATATATATATATATATATATATATATATATATATATATATATATATATATATATAGAGAGAGAGAGAGAGAGAGAGAGAGAGAGAGAGAGAGAGAGAGAGAGAGAGAGAGAGAGAGGAAAAAATAAATCTCTGGTCAAGAGCAGCGACAAAACCTCGCAGCTGCTAAACGACGTCAGTAGCAGGTGGTAGAGGCAGGAAATTTCCTGTTATTTTCTTTAATGGCGACGAAAATTAGCAAAGGAAGATTTTTCTCACCATTTTCCGAGTGTTTCTTTTTTATTCAAGCTAAAGCAGACGTCCTTTTATGCGTTGTGCTGTTTAGAAACTAAAGCCCAAAACATTATTGCCAAGGAATAATGAGAAAAATGCAAAACAAAAAGAGATTGCACAACGGCCGGAAAAGAACCAGAGAGAGA
>NC_089797.1:9140394-9162894 GCF_040412425.1 Macrobrachium rosenbergii
TTGCAATCAGTGTTTAGCCAGAGAACCTTGTAGGTAAATGATCGAATGACTTATTTTTGTATTTATGGAATTATTATGTAATTTTCGCATTTAACTATCAGTGTTAGTTTTTTTTTATGTAGCTGCTGAGTTTCAACCTCCTTACGTCCCTTTGTATTTTGGGATTATTTTCACCAGGACAGCAAATCACCTGTTTGCTAACAGTTTCAGTATCAATTGGCTTGATAGTTTTGTTTTTGCCTTTCTGTAATATATATATATATATATATATATATATATATATATATATATATATATATATATATATATATATATATATATATATATATATATATATATATATATATATATATACATATATATATATATATATATATATATATATATATATTATATACATAAATACATATATATATATATATATATATATATATATATATATATATATATAGGTATATATATATATATATATATATATATATATATATATATATATATATATATATATATATATACATACCATGCATAACAATAAATTCATGTTATTTAACTTCTAAGAAATTAATAAAAACAAAACAGAAATAAATATCAAACTAGAAAACTACATAAAATTTTTTGTCCACTTTTCCAATTCCTGAGACAAAAGAAAATCCGACATCCAATCGTAACTTTTCGTTAAAAGCTACTTTCAATCCTCTTTCAATCTCCTCTAACTTTTATCATCCAGTTTGTTCACAATAAACGTCTTATCTCTCTCCGTCTGTCTGTGTGTCTAACTTTTATCTCAGTTTTGTTTTTTTGTTTAGCTTAGTCTGCCTTTTATCTAGTAATTGTTTTTATATCCCGAACATCTGACTGTCTTGCACAACAGAACGTGGGACGTACAACCTTTTACGTTATTATATATATATATATATATATATATATATATATATATATATATATATATATATATATATATATATATATATATATATATATATATATATATATATATATATATATATATATATATATATATATATATATATATATATATATATATATATATACACACACACACACACACACATATATATATATATATATATATATATATATATATATATATATATATATATATATATATATATATGTATATATGTATATATATACATATATACATATGTATGCATGTAATATATATATATATATATATATATATATATATATATATATATATATATATATATGTATGTGTGTATATATGTATGTATGTATATATATATATATACATATATATACATATAATATATATATATATATATATATATATATATATATATATATATATATATATATATATATATATATAAATATATATAACATATATATAACTTGTGTTGAAGGTTGTAAACTTTATTCTTGGCTACATTAGATACATCAATCATTCATTTTCTAAGTATATGATCGTCAGAAAAACTAATAACAGCGTATTTTGAAATTAAGTTTAGAAATGCAGTTTTATCATTAGAAGTTTCCCAACTTTGTTATTCTTATTGTTAAGGAATAACATAATACTGCCTCCTGTCTAAGTGTTAAACCTAATTAGGTCAACAGTATTATAAGCTATCTAAGATACGCCTTATGTTCCATTTAATATTCAGATATTATTATTGTTATTGAATTTTAAAAATAATTGCTAACTTTTGAACGTGTATACAGATAACTGCTTTAATAGCTAGACTAACTGCATGTTCGCAATTTTCTTAGATTGCAAAAATGCAGACTCATTCGTGATACATGATGGCAATTATTATAAACTATGTTTGTATTATATTTTCATTGTATTGAGTTTTCGTGCATTTATTTTTATTTATTCTTTTATTTTTTAGTATTCAGGCACAGAGAACTTGAGAACTTTACCTAAAATTATTAAACTCTTCTTTTCATTTTATTTTTATAAAACCTGTACCAGCCTCATTTTCTTTAAATTAAAATCAATATTTTCCCCATTGATCATTTTCATATTAAGGACTTCAGTGAAAATAAAATTCTGCGTAGTTTTCATTCTATTTGCTTTTTGGCAAAAGTGCAATTTATCGGACTCTAAAATATTTTGTATTTGAATGTGATTCAACATAAACATTTTCTTTGGGTTAAATTGTACCTGAATTAGTTTTATCCGTTAAGATGTCTGCTTCCTGATCCTTCTTCTTCTTTTTTTTTTTTTTTAACTCTATGAGTTTCTGTATCAGATTTACATATCGAAGTCTGCTGTTTCTTGTCCTTGGCACGCAGCCAAGATTTTCTAAAAGGAGTCACAATAACCGTCTTGAATACACACTTTATATATATATACATATATATATATATATATATATATATATATATATATATATATATATATATATATATATATATATATATATATCTTATATATATATATATATATATGTATATATGTATATATATATATATATATATATCCTCCCCCTTCCCCGTCCCCTCCTCCCCTTCTGTATATATTAATTTCCTTGGCTGCCTTTCTGTGTGTGTCTATATGTATATAGTATCCCTCCCCTTCCCCTCCCTCCCTTAGCTATGTATGTATATATATATATATATATATATATATATATATATATATATATATATAGAGATATATATAGAGATATAGAGAGAGAGAGAGAGAGAGATAGATAGATAGATAGATAGATAGATGGATATACATACAAGTTACACGTGTGTGTGTTTGTACGTTCCCTATATGTATGTGTAGCCTACATAATTTAGTAGTTAAAAATCACCCATGTGTTATGACGCTGAACGAACACCAAGTCGACATACGATGTTGTTTTCTTACTTTGTTTACGATGAAATGGAGAAAAAGAAAAACGCAAACTCGACAACGTAACTTTTAGTTTTCTGTAAAAGGAAAGTGCCGCCTTTGTCTGTCCGTCCGCAGTTTATTCTGTCCGCACTTTTCTGTTCAGATCTTAAAAAACTACTGAGGCTAGAGGGCTGCAAATTGGTATGTTGATCATCCACCTTCCAATCATCAAACGCACCAAATTGCAGCCCTCTAGCCTTGGTAGTTTTATTTTATTTGAGGTTAAAGTTAGCCATAATCGTGCTTTTGGCAACGTTATAGGACAGGCCACCACCGGGCCGTGGTTAAAATTTCATGGGCTGCGGCTCATACAGCATTATACGGAGACCACCGAAAGATAGATGTACAGTATTTTCGGTGGCCTTGATTATACGCTCTAGCGGCTGTACAGAAAACTCGATTGCGCCGAAGAAACTTCGACGCAATTTTTTTTTTTTTTTTTTAAGCTCTTCAACGGCAGTGGCAGAGGAAACGAAACCTAACATCATAATTTAACCGCTTGTTGTCAACAGCTTTATATATTTTATCTAAACCTTCCATTGAGTCTCCCCTTCATCTAATCTGCCCAAAATAAACATCTGGTTTACGTTCCTCTGTCATTTCCTTCCGTCCTCAGGACTCCCTTATTCTCGAAGACTCCCCGGAGCACGATAAACTCCGGGGGGAATTGGACGTAATAAGAGGCAGAAGTTCCCGTCCCGGGAAAGGTTTGCTGTCACGGCGCTTAAACGTATGACATTCGTTTCTGCTTCCGTTCTACGGCTGACGGGAATTTTATTCTCGTTGTGAATGCAATCAGTGACCTTGCTAAATTACGCTTACTCCGTCGGGGTTAATTCATTTTATAAGGTTCTTTTATTTTTATATATACTGTGTATGTATGTATATATGTATATGTATGTATATGTATATATATATATATATATATATATATATATATATATATATATATATATATATATATATATATATATATATATCATAAGTCTTAAATTGGAATATAAATTTAGGCCAGAGGCCAATCGCTGTGACTTACGAGATCATTTAGAACTGAAAATTATGTTGAAACAATTCTTAGGAGAGGGTGGAAAGTAAGATGGAAAAGGGAATATGAACGGAGGGATAGCAAAAGGAATGAAAAGGGTTGCAGCTAGGGACTGAATGGATGTGGCAAAGAACCTAAAGTGATGCCTGCAGTACACCCTGTGAGGTGCACTGATGGCACTGCTTCCCTACGGAGTGGAGCCTTAAAGGAAAAATTTTCCTTATTCTAAATTGGAGTAAAATGTTAAAATTCAGCCTATGTGTCTCGTTTAATTCCAAGTAGAAAACCTGTTTGTAAATTCTGCTTGTCCTTCAGTTTTTTTTTTTATTTCTTTCTTCCATTAACACCTTCTAACGTAAAATACATCGCCGGACTAGCCATTGTTTTGTTCTTGCAATTTACTGCTTCTTAGGAAGAAACTCTAGTGCACTTTTTTCTGTGAGTAATTCTTCTGTGTCAATGATTTCACTTACACTAATGACTGATCAGCAACTTGAGATAGTACAGTAGGTACTATATACTGCTAGGTTTTCTAGGCTTACGTTTTATTTATAATGCACACATTATATGTCTCTTTATTTATCAAAACTGCACCAAGAGAATCTGGGCATTCTACGGTTCAATCATTCAAATATGTACTAAGTCAGTATCTTTCCTCACTGGAGCACAGTAGCACTGTAACAACTGCAGGCAGGCTACAGTGATACATGTATTCTGGGAAAACGTCTTTCCCCACTGGAGCCCAGTACCACTGTGACAACTGCAGGCACACCGCAGTGATACACTACTGTTTAATATAGATCATTTCCAGTACTGTGCTATACTATTGCTCCAGCTTCCTTGCAAATGCTTATCTTTCTTTGGACGAAGAAGTCCCTAGAATGGCTTTCGTTTTTTTTTCTGATTCTGTAGACCTAACCCGATTCGCAAGGTCAGGACGTTCAGACGTGACTGCTGTCTTCTGCTGTTACTTAATGCCATAGGCCACAAGCCTCAAGCAACAATCAACAGCCACATGCTGTCCCACATCTACCAGGTAAGTGGCGTGTAGGTGTGGGGTACCAGGTTGGGATACCACCAACAGCCTCACATATGAGTCCACTGCCCAGGTACTGGTGTGAGTTGGGTTGAATATAAAATTTAGGCCAATGGCCAAGGGCTGGAATAGGCCTATCTTGAGTATGTCTGTTAATTATCATGCAGTATCATAAAAAGAAAAGGCGGTAGAGCAACGAGCTCTGAGCCCAAAATTCCTCGAAAATATTACCGTTTATGGAGGGGAGAGGAAAGATCGACAACATGTCGAGAACAATATGAAAGGTTTCGAAATTTAATGACCGACAGGGGAAGTCATCACCTTTTATCTGAGACGAATTCTTCTTGCTCGTTTCGCCTCCTAGAAGGGACACTGCCCACTTCATCTTTATACAGTTCCTTCCTTGAAAGAAAATAGGATCTAAAATAAATAATTTGCAGAAAATTATTTTTCTATTGCTGATATTATTCATGCAAAGAGACTCTTGATAACAGTAGAGAAGTCTCTAAGTTTTTGCCTTACTGAAGGAATGAACAGGAACAAAAAACTTGGAAAAATTACTGACGGGAATGGCTGTGACTTATACAATTGCTTTATATATACATACATATATATATATATATATATATATATATATATATATATATATATATATATATATATATATATATATATGTATATATATATATATATATATATATATATATATATATATATATATATATATATATATATATATATATATATATATATATATATATATTATATATATATATATATATACACACGTTCATAAGACATATTCTTTTAGATACCAATTGAGTAAATGAGAATATTCTACGCGTTTATTCAGTTTCTAGCAATCAACAATAACCATGAGTCCAAAAGGTCAACAATAGCGAATAATATGACAATTATTCATTACCTAAAGGTTCGGCAATTGTCGCTAATCAAGAAATGTACATGATGACGGTTGAATGAGTCATGAACATAGGTCAACCGTAATTAATGTGACATACCATGGCGTCCTGGAGTCAAAAGTTCATTGTAAATGTTCATAAGAATTTTTTCTTATATTTGTGATGATTTGATGGCGGTTATAACAGGATTTTTACATTTTGTGAGGTTTCTGATATGTTTCATGATAGTTTGAACTACTTATGCTTAAAAAACACGGCTTTACTCAAAATCTCAGTTTCAGTGGAGGATATTAAAAGTGCTTTCTATTAATTTCAAATATAAAATACTGATGGTATACGCTGATGATGATGAATATAAAAATCCTAAGTGAAAATAAGATTGGGAAAAATTTTCCCACAAATGACCATTATATTTTTCACTATATCATTTCTCTGGTTCCTAGAACTTTAATATATATATATATATATATATATATATATATATATATATATATATATATATATATATATATATATATATATATTTATATATATATATATATATGTATATATATATGTATATATGTATATATATATATATATATATATATATATATATATATATATATATATATATATATATATATATATATATATATATATATATATATATATATATATATATAACACATATATATATATATATATATATATATATATATATATATATATATATATATATATATATATATATATATATATATATATATATATATATATATATATATATATCCACATATATATATATATATATATATATATATATATATATATATATATATATATATATATATATATATATATAATCCACTTAAAAAAGTAATTTTCACCTGAATACAGCGGAAAATACATAAAGATAGAACTGGGTACAGCAGCGTTACATGATAAATAAAAGAGAATAATAAAAATAAAACGGTTACAGTTACCTGGAACTCACAAAGGAAATCAATCAATATTGAAAAAAAAAAAAACTGCGCAGATTGAAATAAATAAAAAGCTAAATGAAAAACTTTGCATATTGGAAAAAAAACAAATGACGCTTTAATAAAAGTTTGGGCACAAAAGAGGTCGGCGAAAAAGATTAATCTTGCATAAGCGAGAACGAGGAGAGAGAGAGAGAGAGAGAGAGAGAGAGAGAGAGAGAGAGAGAGAGAGAGAGAGAATACTGTTACGCTAATGGTATACATTTTTACGGATTATAAAGAAAATTGGCATCCGATGTTCTTTATCTCTTTTACTCTCTCCGTCCTAGACGCAGCCTACAACGCTCGACTAACAACCAGGTACACAATTAACATCTAAAGAAACGTACCATTATCATCTTTCCTCGTCTGGTCTAAGAATAAAACACAAGCTACTCAGTATGTGTGTGTGTGTGTGTGTGTGTGTGAGAGAGAGAGAGAGAGAGAGAGAGAGAGAGAGAGAGAGAGAGAGAGAGAGAGAGAGCTGAGGGAAAGCGTAATAAGGCTGGCTTGAAGACAAAGAGTATATGCTTGAAGTTGCCATAGTTATAATTATAATATATAATATGTGCATATATGCAATGGCGCTGAAATCTATTTCATATCAAGAATGACATGAATTTCATAAAATAAAGGCTTTAACCTTGTTCCCAGCCTACATTTTTAAATGACATGATCTCTCTCTCTCTCTCTCTCTCTCTCTCTCTCTCTCTCTCTCTCTATCTATATATATATATATATATATATATATATATATATATATATCTATATATATATATATATATATATATATATATATATATATATATATATATATATATATATATATATATATATATATATATATATATATATATATATATATATATATATATATATATATATATATATATATATATATATATATATATATATATATATATATATATATATATATATATATATATATACATATACACAGGAGCAAAGAAACTTAAACATCACGAACATATCCCAAGAATGAACAATATTATAAAACCATTCGTTACATGACCCCCACCACCACACACCTCATTGCCACAGAGGTTGCTGTGCTTGCAAAGAAGCCTCCCGATTCGGGAAAACTCTTTTCTTGCATTCTGCTCCCTAAAATTTAAAGCCCGAAGTGAGCATAAGCTTCACTGAGCTTCAGAATCAAGTCTCTTGCCCCGCGCATTTGAATGACTCTGTGTTTCTCATCTGTTTCAGCCTCCAGTTTACCGATAATCGATAGATTTGAACTGCGAGGTCACCTTTATTTTATATTTTTTACGTCTTTAAAGACTTAAAGTTGTAGTCTTTTACAAACAATTAAGAAGATGCTCAGGACGTGAGGATTGGTTGGGCGATGTTCGTTCTCGGTGTTATCAAGGAAAATTATGCGATCTCTCATTCAATGACAGTTTGCAATATAATATATGGAACTTTTTTTTATATTTCTTATGTCTTTAAAGATAAAAAATCTTCGCTTTTACCATCAATTAAGAAGATACTCAGGCCATGATGATTAATTTTGTGATATTCGCTCTTGGCATTATCAAGAAAACTTATGAATGCTTTACATAGGTGACTGTTTGCAAATTTATATATAAAAAAGTGAGCCCTGATCTGCTCTACTTCTTTGGATACAATCAGGCTTTAAGAGAATCTGTAGCAATAATCCGTAGCATCATCATCTAATATTCGTTATTATGATATAAAATATAAAGTACTCCTGAGCCTCTGTAGGCCTCCTGTTTCTTAGGCCGACAGCCAGTGGGGGACAGGTCCCAATGCCAATGACAGGTGGCCAGTGTGTCCCTAGGCCCACTGTTTAACTCCCCAGCCGGGGGCTGGTACCTATTCTCCTACTGAACCTTATTATTACTATTATTATGATTATTACCTTCATCAAAAGGCATACTAAACGCGCACGAATTTCAGTGGGCTCTCATATGCAGGGTCTTAGCCTGATCTCGGCCGGCCACCAGTTAATTCTGTAAAATTAAAATTGATTGAAATAATTCATGAACGAAGCAGACACAGAGCTAAAGTTGACGGAGTCCTGTCAAGTGATTTTGCAGAAAAAAAGTGAAGTGCTACGGAGAAATTTGGTTTGTTTGCTGTTTGTCCTCCTCATGGTTTTCTTTTATGAGAATAAATAGTTAAAAAAAGAGAATGATTATGATGGTGCTACTTTGGCTTGTTATCTACGCGTCACCTCCGAGATTCTAGTACTAAACATGGCGGAAGCTCAATGGGACGCCGTGTTTAGTACTAGGCCCCCATTTCGATATTGTGTGATCAACAAATTATATTAATAAACGATATCTTTGATCCCCGAGGGGCTAGTACTAAATACGGCGTCCCATTGAGCTTCCGCCATGTTTTAGTACTAGCACCTCGGAGGTGGCGCGTAGATAACAAGCCAAAATAGCACCGATTATATCAGCGCAAAGATAGACAAGGTAACAGACCTATATGAAGATGATGCTGTCTCAGACAGCAAAACATCCGTGGTCTTACAAAGAGTGCTGAACAGGATGCACTAAGTACGTAGAAAGATGGGACTTGAGATGAATCCAAAGAAAACTGAAGCTATGAGGACAGAATATGTATAACAGGGTGGAAGATTACTGGATGAGGAAAATGATTAAAGAGTTTAAGATTTTCAAAACTAGTCAGGCAGGATCTGTTTTGGTACAGAGCCACGGAACGATTCAGAAAATATATCTAAAAGATCTATTTTGGTACAGAGCCACGGAATGATTCAGAAAACATATCTAAAAGATCTGTTTTGGTATTGATACATGGCATGATCAAGATAACATATCTAAAAGACTTTGTTTATTAGAAGATGACGCTTTAAGAAGAATATCGGGAGGCCTATAACAAGACAGAATAAGGAATAGTACCGTCAGGGAAGTTACGGAAGTTCTGTATAAAGATGAGGTAATAATGAAAGAGGGGATGAGATGGCATAGGCATGTCCTTCGCACCACCCCAGGGAGAATGGGAAATGATTGAGTTGTGTGGGATCCTCTGTGTTCCAGAAGAGTTGGGAGGCCAAGATATGCTTAAATGGAACCTAAGAAGGGAAGCTGGTGGTGAGAGGAAATTTATGGACGCGAAACAGCAAAAAGATATAAATAATAAAATTTCACAAAGGCTTTTACCTTCTGTGGGATTGGGGGTGATTATAGTTAGGACGTCGAGTGGAAAAAGTTGCATTGCATACGTGCATATATATATATATATATATATATATATATATATATATATATATATATATATATATATATATATATATATATATATATATATATATAAATGTGTGAGGATATATACATATATATTTATGTATATATATATATATATATATATATATATATATATATATATATATATATATATATATATATATATATATATATATATATTATATATATATATATATATATATATATATATATATATATATATATATATATATATATATATATATATATATATATATATATATATATATATATATATAAACCAGAAGGCATAGAAGAAGACAACATGAAACATAAGTCACTTTGTTCCAGGTTAAAATAGAAGATAAAAAAAAAAACTGATAAGCAATACACCATAACAAATAATTTCTTGTTGACACGCAAAACGCATTGAATAAAGCAAAATAAAGCAAGATACAACATTGAAATAAAAAAAAATCTTTGTACAATAAAAACATAATTACTGTTAAGAGCAGTTAAAAAGACACCTTGTCACAACGAAGATCAGTTGCTGTATGGAAAATGCACCGAAAGTTAACAATAAGAAGGGCGTGGCTTAAGCTACGTAAGCTACGTGTGCTTGTACGTGCAGGGAAACAAGAAACAACCTCAAAAACAAGTAACACATGTTCCGCCTCACTGCCAGACACAGTGCAATAGGAACTGAAGGCCACGAGAAGCCTGTACAAATCCGCGCAGCGTAACACATGTTAATTGGTAACCGGAGGCCTGACCTAGTTTCCAACGTCAGTGTCATATGATTTAAGTTGATGGCAGCATAATTTGTCATTTATTATTATTGCTATGCTGCCATATATGTGTTCAACCACAGTATTCTAGATAACCGTTTTCTAGTCGTATTATCTATGCATCTTTTCAAAAGCATTAAGATAATGAAAAGTAAGAATAGGTAAGATACCAGTTAAATATTTTATTTTTCCTTGGGGCCTATGCAGGGAGTCTCTCAGACTCACATGAGTTCAAGCCTCAAGTCTAAGTGCATACTCATACTCTGAATATGATGTTACTTAAATTCACATGTAATTTGTTAAATTACGCTAAATATTAATTTCTGTAGTAGTATAACATATTACAGTTCGTCATTAGCGGATCCAGAAAAAATTCTGGGGCGGGGGGGCAATTCTCATATACACACACACGTATATACGAGTATATACATGGGTGTGTGTATATTATTATTATCATTAAGATTATTGTTATTATTATTGTTATTATTTTTTTCTCAAAGTTTTAATATTTCTATAACAGATTTTTTTTTATTTTTTTCCCATTTTATATTTCTCATTTATGTTATTATTACATAAATCTTCAATATTATTAATTTGTCATTATTTTTCATGGGGGTGCCACGTGCCCATGTCGATCCCCTGTCCCCTTGGTCCGATAGTGCAGTTCGTTACTTCAATCCTGGAAGAAGCTTCTGTGAAGATGCAAAATGGCAGTACTCGGAAGTGAAGGAATAACGTTTGGGACCTAAAATTCACAACAAAATCTGAGAATTCTCAAATCCAGAGTCAGGTCATAGATTTTCCATACATCCCTTAGAAAACCTAAGTAGATGATGTTCAAAGTGAATTCTGGAACTCCCGCGTTAGAAGAATTAATATTTTAATTTCTCTTAGTTTCTCAAAGCTAATTAACGAGAAAGGCTGTGTTATACATGCTAGATACTTGGAACCATGTGGAAACAGCCGAGATAATTCCTGGCCTCTTTTTAAGAATTCAAAGTGTCAAGTTCCCTCACGTGTGAGTGTTACGTGCGTTTTTACTTGCTTTTCCTACAGTTTAAAAGAATACTATAGTTTGTTTAAAATCAAAAGAGAAAATATTATCACGGGGATTCATTTATAGGAAGTTGCTTTTCTTACGTTCCACCTGAAGCATTATTACACATAATAATACATATAATAATACATATAATAATGCATATAATAATGAATAGCAACTAACTTTTTATGTGTAAGGATAGTGCAGATGAGACACTTGACATAAGAACACACGATATCCATACCGTTTAACAATGCCCTCGCTAATGAGCCATGAGGAAATACTAGCCTTACACGATAAAAATTCAGGTATGATTCTTGTATTACTGGTAAGGAAAGTCTTCACGTATATCATGATTTACTAGAGCATCTGTTTTTCCCCTCTTCTTGTTTCTACCCATTATGAATAACTGATGGATTTAATTTCTTTGAGTACTTACCCTCAGAACGCTGTCTGAAGTCTCACTCAATTGTGTTTCTCAAAGATACTTCGATCATGTTTGGAAAAAAAAAAAATCATGGCGATCCAGAAATGAAACTAAATAGTATATGACTATTTCTATCAGCAAAATTCTTTTGTTCGCCGCTGGGCAAGTACTTGACAGATAAAAGACAGCAATGGATAATTCAACACTGCAATGTTGAGTAAAGTCTGTTTAATAGAAATAAAAAGGACTTGACAAGCCCATGCTGAACATTTGTTATAAAATATTTCAGGAACATAATCCAACTCACGTATATTTCATGCGAGTTGAAATACTCATAATAAAGTCGAGATAACAGGGGAATATTTCACAATTTCCATCGGAATTCATCTCCTCCATTACTCAAGAAATATTTATTACCGTGCAACTGGATACCTGGAAGAATAAAAGTGGAAGGAGTGGAAGCATTCCGTATATATATAGAAATATATAGAAATATCTGTATATATAGAAATATCCGTAACCTTGGTCAAATAAGAGTAACGACTGTGTGAAATATACTCCCGGATTCGGTTCACGTTACATAAAATGGAAGCCGGTGATTTAGATATGAAATTATGACTGGTGCTTCTGATGTGGAATTATAAGTTAAATAAAGTTGAAGGATATATAAAAAAAATTCTTTTTCATCTCACGTAAAAAAAAATTATGTTGAAAGTCAAGGGGCTGGAATCATTATAAGCTCTTCCCTTGAAATAAACTCCCTTTGGATAGAAGTTATTCCAGAGGTCAAGGGAATTCCATATGACTGTGTGTGCGTGTCTGATTGCTTACGTAAAACATTTCCAAATTAAAGCATTTTAAACCTAAAAACTGAGACGGAATTTTAGGGTATTTGTTGCTCAAGTTTGCAGGTGAACATAACTGCAGTGCTTCAGTGATATACTGCCTTTCAATAATGAAAGACATCTACGTATATGTCCTAAGGTGATTTGCGATGTTCCAATACTATAGCAACATATTACATAGGGGAACCAATCTAGGAATGATGTATGATTTTAATCAACTGGGTATTACGCCGTGTTCGACTTATTACTGCAATTATTTGTGATCGTGGGTATCTCGCCCACGAGAAGTGACGATTCACTCGACGTTAGAGATGTCTGGTTTCCATCTGCAGTATGCCAATATGGTTATTATAAGTAATATTAAGTAAAGTAATATCAGATAAAAATCGAACAGAATATACAATTATTCAGGTCGAAGGCCAAGCGCTGGGACCTATGGGATCATTCAGAACTGAACGGAAACTTGAGTGCAAAAGGTTAGAAAGGCGTAACAGGAGGAGAACTTCGCAGTTGCAATATGAAACAAACGCCAGAGGATGGTGGAAAGTAAGATGAAAGGAAGAATATGAACGGAGGTACAGTAATAGGAACGAAAGGGGTTGCAGCTTGGGTAGAGAGTGAGCTTTTCAATTACCCAGAAGAGTTTCTGTGCTGCCAAAGCACGAGATTTGTTTGTTGTCTGTTTCATAAGGAAAATATCTAAGCATTTTGAGAAATATAAAAAAAAAGCAGACAGGTAAAATGAAAAGTAAACAAATAAGTTTACCGTGTGATTGAATGCGGCTGAAAAACGACATATAAAATAACTGCTCCGAGTTAACTGAGCCACTTCAGTCATAGTTGCTTGGCGGTGCTTTTTCTTCGCTGGTATGATGAGAATGCATTGACTATTAATGGTGATAGGGAATTAAATATTCTTTGTAAACTGATACCTGTCACACACACACACACACACACACACATATATATATATATATATATATATATATATATATATATATATATATATATATATATATATATATATATATATATATATATATATATATCCCCTGTGTCTGGGTAATTGTAATAACCACAATGCCCTCTTTACTTCTCGAATTCTTCACGCCTTTCTAGAAACGCTTACCACAGCAAAGCATGATATTCAAATGCAAGAATATGAACAATTTCTGATGTCAGTAGCGGTTTGCTCAGTCGGGTAACGTGACCTAGTCCTGATACTCCGGATGGGGGTTCCAATCCCGCCTGTTCCTGCATCAGAATTTCTTCATTTTTCTCCATCTAGGCCATCCAGAGCATCAGAACGAGATTACGTTACCAACCTGACCACGGAGGTCGGTAACGTGATCTCGTTCTGATACATCGGATGCCGGTTCGAATCTTGCTACGGACGTTTGAATTTCTTCATATTCTTCGATTTGGATCTTGGCTTTGTGGTGCCTAGCGTATCCGAGAAGTTAAGCTGGCATTGCAGTTATAGCAATTACACACGTACCTGGTAAAAATTGACCAGCAAGTTAATATTCATATATATATATATATATATATATATATATATATATATATATATATATATATATACATACATATATATATATATATATATATATATATATATATATATATATATATATATATATATATATATATATATATATATATATATATATATATATATATATATATATATATATATATATATATATATATATATATATATATATATGTATATATATATATATATATATATATATATATATATATATATATATATATATATATATATATATATATATATATATATATATATATATATATATATATATATATATATATATATATATATATATATACATACATACACACCACTCACACACACACACACACACAAACACACATATATATCTGCATGTGTGTGTGTGAACACACATACACACTTTCAATGTGAAAAGCAAAACAAGAAACTTCTTGCTAAGCAATCAGCTTTATGCATAAAAGGTTTCAGAACTTTTCCTATAAACGAAAACAAAGAAGAAAAGGAGAGAGAGAGAGAGAGAGAGAGAGAGAGAGAGAGAGAGAGAGAGAGAGAGAGAGAGAGAGAGATAACAAAAATGGAAGCAGAGAATCATAGCGGGAAGTTTTCCATCTGTAAGTCTATTTGCCCATTTAACACCCTTCCTCCCAAATCACATCACACATCAGGACACGTTACAAAAATTGGCAAGCTGGTCAATCATTTTTTTTTTTAGGCCAATATCTTGTTTTTTTTTTTTTTTTTTTTTTTGCCTTTCCTCTGCTCTGTTGATGAATTTATTGGACAAAAAATCTGGTTTTATCTGAGAGACTGATTGTTCATGTCCTCAAGTGTTGGACATTTTGGCGTGACTGCAAGCGACACGTTTCACTCAGTTTCTGTTAAAAAAATTGATATAATTTATAATAATTTTCATGTCATCAGCATTTTTTAGAATTATTATTATTCCATTATTATTCGACTCTGATAATTATCACGATATAAAGTGAATTTAGTGATAAATATTCATTGTCATCAGTGTTTAATTTTTGAAATCATTTATAATTCGCGTCTGATAATATCATATAAAAATGAGAATTATTGTGATTTTTCTTTTGCAATTCTTTTAGATGTTCTGAAGCTCAAATTAACGATCTTTCGCACTGTCTGGCAACGCTTTTTTTTCCTTGCTAGACCAGGTTCTGTCTAGACGTGACTGGCTTCAACAAATTTAGGGTACGAATGAGACTGATATTGTTAGAAAAAAAATTTTGGTGATAATGTTTGAGTGTCTAAAACCGCATAACTAATATAGTGAATGAATTCGCAATAAAGAGCAATTACGATGAGTGATGAAAGATCGCATACTTACAATAACGTTTTTTTGTTTATACGGATATGCAAATATATGAAAAAATATACAAGGCTAGTATTCTTAATGTATATATGTATGTATATATATATATATATATATATATATATATATATATATATATATATATAAAATATTAGTAACCTTCTTAGACACGAAGGTATATTATTCAGCTGTATTCCACATAGGAATATGTAAATAGTTACAAGGTGCCCCAACAGTTTCTTACTCCAATGGACCTCTTCTTGGAGCGTTTTTAATAAACGCTGGAGGACAAAACCGTTTACATATTTCATTTTCTTGTATGTAATACAACTGGACACATATATATATATATATATATATATATATATATATATATATATATATATATATATATATATATATATATATATATATATATATATAGAGAGAGAGAGAGAGAGAGAGAGAGAGAGAGAGAGAGAGAGAGAGAGAGAGAGTTAAGTACATCATAGTTTAACCAGACCACTGAGCTGATTAACAGCTCTCCTAGGGGTGGCCCGAAGGATTAGATTTATTTTACGTGGCTTAGAACCAACTGGTTACCCAGCAACGGGACCTACAGCTTACTGTGGAATCGGAACCAAATTACAACGGGAAATGAATTTCTATCACCAGAAGCAAATTTCTCTACATCTTCATTGGCCGGTCGGAGAATCGAACGCGGGCCCAGCAGACTGCTAGCCGAGAACGATACCAACCCGTCTAATGAGAGAAGAGAGAGAGAGAGAGAGAGAGAGAGAGAGAGAGAGATTATTTGAGTGTAATTTTAGTTTATCAATGTCGTACCCAGCAACCTCCAACAAATTCCATTTCTCTCTTCTTGACTCGAAGAAGGTTGTATTTCATTACGCTTCTCAAAAGCAATAATAATATCAAACTCATAATTCAAAGGACCACTCTTATTCAATATGTCGTATACGTTCGTCTGTGCCCGCCTATTCAAACTCGCCAGCTTTCTCGCCTTCACCCAGCAACAGAAAAAAAACAGACTTACAAGCAAATAATGACGTTATTAAACCTGACTCATGTTATGCTACGCAAAAATGAACCTCATTCCTCACGTACAGAATATGAATTTATCTGGAATTGTTTTCAACTCCACTGAAGTGTAATACCGTGAATATTCATTACAGTCCAAAGGTTACACAGCGCATTTTCTTAAAAGCAAAACATTTGTCATGATACTCTGTTAGTAACTATTAGAACCTCGATGGCTCGGTCGGTAGAGCAGCAGCCTCGGACTTCATAGAAGTGTGTGGCGCAGGTTCAAATCCGCAGCCGACCGGTCAGAGAGGCGGACACTTTGCTATCCGTGTAGACACCCCAGGATTATGTATGTAATCAACGGATAGGTTTGCTGACAGCAAATGGGTGTTACAGACTAATACACACACAAACAAAGCCACTCCAACATCTTCTAAAAAACATAACAGACACCTCACACGTCTCGAACTGTCGGCCTAACCGCTCAAGTCTCCTCGCTGCTGGGAGAAAGGGAGCTAGGGATTTGGTACGATACATATACACGTGTTACTGGGGTCTAAGCGATGTCAGGCAGGGCAGCCGATCGAGGCTACGGCCTACCCCAACGCCAAATCAAAGTCCTCCAAAAGAAGGCATCGTGCTTACCCCATATGAAAAAATTGGGAAAAAGCAAATTAAACGTGTTGTTGTTGTTGACTGTATTAGTATTTATTAAGGTGGTCCTGAACAGTAAGCCACCTCGGGATCTTCATTTCTCTATAAATTTAACTGTTAGATTTGTTTCTTTCTTTCTTTCTCTGTGCTTTATACTCCCACATATACAGCGTAGATTTAGTTTTCTAATGAAAACTAAACTAGGATTTAATTGTCTGTGCGAGCTGTGATAGCAATCAGGTCTTACCAACCAGTAGTTCTTTAGCACTTTGATATTCGGATGGAACTGAAATTAAGTAAAAGTGAGATGAAATGCACCATGAATTTTGGAAGACTATTCTGGTCACAGGAAGCTGAGATTTTAAATCACTCGTCTTTCTCACAGAGGTTAAAGCTAATTTTGTAGATATGATGTTGCCTTGTAATACGTATATAATCCCATAGTTCTGATATATTTAATCTTCTATTTATCATGTGTTACTTGTAATAATAATAATAGTTGAAATATCATATGTAGAGTAACGTCAGATCTCAAAAGAATTAGTGATTTAGATAATTTAACAGCGTAATTTAGAGTTAATAATACATTTTTAATAGTAACGTAGTATATGAGCAACATGTGTGTGTCGTAGGAAGGCTTGTTTCACTTCAGCTGTCATCGCGAAAGATGTGGTGACAGGTTGTTTTGTTTTTAAAACATGCCAGTCATGATTAGCCAGTTGAAGTCTGTTTGATCGTGTAAAGACTTCTGTAAAAGCTTTGTCTCATATGAGAAGAAGAGAAATGATTTTGCAATGTTACGTTGCTCTGATCACATATTGTTCTGATCGCATCCCATATGATTTTTTTTTTTTTAACCACGTATGCCCTTTTGAGAGTAAGAGTACATGTCTTGATCGATTACGTCATGTTTCGTAAGACTGCAGTTCAAAGTGTTTTGCTTCCTTCTTCTACAACTTTCTCTCATATCTCGTTTCCAAAATGCCTTAATGACATCATCTGATTCCTTCATTGAAAATGGAATCCCAAAATTTTTTCAATCTGATTTTAGAGACCGTTAGGGGTGCGGTGGTTCCCTCTCCCCCCTCTCTCTTTCTTCTAAAGGGAGTAATTATTAATGTAAAGTGTTAGTGTGGTCACTGGTATTAATCATAGCTTTTGGGATCTGAATTTAGGAAAACTGTACATTCATAACGGTGCCTGACAAAAAGTGTGTTTTGTGAATCGAAAGCAGCTGCATGATTTTGCAAAGGTTTTCACAAGCTTGTGTAAGATAAAGTGAATTTTACTTATTATTACCATGGTATAATAAGGTTTATTAGGGAAATTTTGCCTTAGTGAAATTATTTTTGATAAATCTTCTGTGCATTTTTGTGTGTTCTTGTGTTTGCAATCTCTTGATTTTTCACATTTTATGTATTGGTGATTTAACATTTACTTAGCATTTTAAATATTTCTTGATAATTTAACATTGCATACTTGATTTAATTTTCATTTATTAGGGTTTACTTTTCAAATCTTGAGTAATTCTTGATAGTTTAGATTTTGCTTGGTTAGTTTAATTTCTTGAAAAATTAAAGCTTTGTGATTTAGTTTTGTTTAATAATTCAACCCAAGAATTAAATAAATTTTGTGTTGTTTTCAAGTAATAGTAAATTTTTCAGATTGTGATTCCTAATTATAAATTTTGAATTTAAAAATAAATCTTTGTATTTAAAATTTAAAAAAAAACAGTGTTTCATTTATTGACAACCAATGAGTAGGATTAATTGTGTGCATAAGGCAAACTGATAAACATGTTTTGTTCCTTTAGTTTTGCTGAAGTGAATTAAGACCAGGGAAGTAGTTAAAGTTTTTTGATGGAGTGATGCCCTTTTCTCTAGTATATTTCTTGTTTAATTGTTGATACCTCACACTTGTTTTGATAAACTTAGTTTGTTTTTCACATGATTAATAAGCTTTTTAAGGGATCACTGTTACCTTTAGAGTACTCAGTCGTAATTTTAATTGTTATGAGAGTTCAGGCATCTGGCTGAAGTGACGTAAATTTTTAAGATCAGTGACTAGTTGTGTAGTAACCAGGTACTTGGAACGCTTCGTGACAATATACGTATATATATATGTGTGTGTATGTATATATATGCATATTTTTTGTGTGTGTATAGATTATACAAACAAACCGATGGTTTTCCTATGGATTCTACACTTCAAAATATTTTCATGTACTGTTTACAAAAAAAAGATTTCTTGATTAATGTCCTTTTAACTATTTTCTTAAAATAAAAGATACCTAGGTGGAACGCAATGCGCCTCTTTAAAAAATATACCAGCCAAAATTTCATATCTAATTTCTTATCAATTTATTCAGTGAATATTAGTTTTGTAATGGACTTAGAGCCTGATAATGAAATGTCATTCTCAGCCACAACAATTTCCACGAATAATATGATATGCTTTAACGGACGTTCTCAGAAACAAACCTCTGGCTACTTTGAGGAAGAATTTCTTTAGTTTATATATGTTGGTCTTCAAGTACGATATTTGTAACACTGCATTATGGAAGGAACATTTCATTAAAGGTAATTTTTGGCCAAAACTATTTAAGGAAATGTTATATTTTAAATGTATATATATATATATATATATATATATATATATATATATATATATATATATATATGTATATATATATATATATATATATATATATATATATATGTATATATATATATATATTTATATATAAAATACATATATATACATGTGTACATACAGTTATATATATATATATATGTATATATATATATATATATATATATATATATATATATATATATATATATATATATATATATATATATATATATATATATATATATATATATATATATATATATATATATATATACATATATATATATATATATATATATATATATATATATATATATATATATATATATATATATATATATATATATATATATATATATATATATATATATATATATATATATATATATATATATACACTGTATGCATGTGTGTGCGTGTACGCTTTGCAACGAAGCATCTGCTAATCCTTTCCTCTTAAGAAGACACTGTTGCTGTTTCCGTCACTCCTGCTTCCTCATCAGAAATGGGATAACGAGAAAAACAACAAATCATGCCAACGATCATACGTCTTAGTCCACGACGTGACTAAAAATACACCTGTTGGTATAGAGGTAAATACACTTGCAACACCAATATCACCTGATGCAGTAGAACGGTTTCTGCTGGAGAGTAATTTAGCATTTCCGGTATAATCTTTGTTGCGCTTTTGTTTGATGACATAATTTTGTGTGGAATAAAATAACCAAACATTATTTTGTTTTATGTGGAATAAAATAACGAAAAAAATTGTTTATATGGAATAAAATTAATAAACCAGCATAATTTTGTTTTATGTGGAATAAAATAACCGAACATTATTTTGTTTTCTGTGGAATAAAATAATCCCCAAAAAATTTTTATGCGGAATAAAATAACCAAACAAAATTTTGTTTATGAGTAATAAAAAAAAAACAAACACGGTATTTTTGTCTTATGTGGAATAAAATAAAATAAAATATTTTGTTTATGTGTGAATAAAAAAACAATTTTGTTTTATGTGCTATAAAATAACCAATCTAAAGTGATTGTTTGAAACGCGAGATACAAGAAAGGAATGCGTTAATAATCATATTATTCAGATTTGATGCATTATAACAGATGTCTTCCATTTGATTGCACTTTATTATTATATTGTATTACACTATATTACATTATATATGTTATAATCATTATATTGGTCATAATTCTTATACGCTTTGGTTTTGACATCTCCTAATAAGTTCTTCCTAATACAATTCTTTGATTCTTTGAGAGGAGGTACAAGTAAGATGCGGAGACTACAGTTTACTGATTTATTAACATTGTTGCTACTGATTGAGCTGGCTTTATGCCAGCACGGGCTCTTGCTCATAGAGAAGCCCGTAAGATTTATTTGCAAAACTTTCACACACAGGTCAATAGCTCGTGCGAGCCGCAGTGTAGCTCCCTACCTCTGACAGGTCGAGAAAGGTATTAAATTCAAGCACCTGTGCTTGTTCACAGACAGAAATATACACCCGAACTGATACGGAACATTTGACTGAAGATCACACACATATGGTTGGAAAGCTGGCAGAGCAATACATACAACGGTAATAATATATAGATCGTGATTATGATGACAATGGAGGTATATGTACACAAAAGACGTACGAGAGAAGTTGTCTTTCTCTCGACCGCTTGGTTTCTCTCGCGGGTCAGTCATCGCAAGAAAAGGGAGATTTTGATTGTAGGTGTGTGTAGGCCCGCAAACGTGGGCGCTACAACTAATTCTTCTAACCTTTTTTTCTATAAGAAAAGTGCAGTGAAGCAAAACGCGGGCTTTGACGAGAACTATTATATCAAAAGGAAAAGAATAATCACAGGAATGGAGGTTCAATTTTCCTATTACCCTCTTAAAAAAAAAAAAAAAAAAAGAGTAACAAACAAAAAGGGAGGTTTCACAATCTTCTAAGGAGACGGGATAGAGAAATAATGAGCTTCTGGCTGCACCTCTTGTGAAAACAATTCAACCTTGGAAAGGAGTAGAAGGAGACCTTAGGAAGTAATAATAGGAATAATAACAATAATATATTTATATTTCTGTTATTATAATTATTGGTATTAT
>NC_089797.1:9165394-9200394 GCF_040412425.1 Macrobrachium rosenbergii
CACAAGTGCGCCTTTTCCCTCTTTCTCCTCCCTAACACCCCCTCTACTCTCTCTCTCTCTCTCTCACTTCCTCTCCCTCTTACTCCCTCTCTCACTTCCTCTTTCTCTCTCTCTTTCTCTCTCTCTCTCTGACTCTTTCCCCATTTCTTCCCCATAACACCCTCTCTACTCTCTCTCTCTCTCTCTCTCTCTCTCTCTCTCTCTCTCTCTCTCTCCCCTCCCGCGCAATCATCCCTGTCTCTTTCACTCTTTCTTCTCCCTAACACTAACACCCCATCTACTCTCTCTCTCTCACTTCCTCTCTCTCTCTCTCTCTCTCTCTCTCCAACCCTCCCTGTCTTTTCCCTCTTTCTTCTCCCTAACACCCCCTCTTTTCTCCTCTCTCTCTCTCTCTCTCTCTCTCTCTCTCTCTCTCTCTCTCTCTCTCTTCTCAACCCCTCCCCCTTTGTGCTGTTAATGTCTTACCCCAACAGTGTTCTTTTCCAGATAGTAAGTCATATGTATACCAAGTTTGGTTGAAATTGCTCAATGCGTTTCAGGGTTTTTGTGGAACATACACACACCCACATACATACCTATATATATATATATATATATATATATATATATATATATATATATATATATATATATATATATATATATATATATATATATATATATATATATATATATATATATATTCAATGGCATTCTAAAATAGCTACTTTCTGATCTGCTATTTTGTTGCATCATGAAAGGACGTAAGCTTACGCGGCATGCGTATATAAACAATGAGTTTGATATATCCTTTGTAATTCACATTCAATAAAATCTTTAGAAAAATATTAAGAGCTATTTAAATTGACAACTGTTGGTTCGTAACTTTTCTCGCTAACGTTATATAACTGGTGATGCTGCTCCTATTGAAGTTAGCACTTTGTGCTAACTGCAGCCCTGAAAGTAAGCTTTTAGTGCTAACTTCACCCTTGTCAGTAAGCACTTTGCGCTAACTCCAGCCGCGTTTCGAAAGTGCCTCCTAAACCTAGCAGAGAAACGCCACGGAACGATCTCCTTGAACGTCAAGTGCTAGCAATTTGCTACACCGAAGTTTCCCGTCTTGGAGAAGAGCAAGATAAAACGAGACTCTTTGGATGGAAAGTTTTAAGGAGTCCATTACAATGTTCGCTGGGGTTAGTTCTGAAGTCACATTAAGCGCTCCAGCTTACTTGAGTCCATCCAAGGGGTGGGGTTGTACAAACCAAGTTTCTAAAGCATTTTGAGTACTCGGAATGTTTCGGATAAATTATGTTTATTGTTTAAGTTCCTTATGAAGAAAACAGGAATATGTCTTGGTATAATAAAAAGAAAATTTAAAACTTATGCTAGTTTCGGACTCACACACACACATATGTATATATATAATTTATATATATATAAATATATATATATATATATATATATATATATATATATATATATATATATATATATATATATATATGTATATATATATATATGTATATATATATATATATATATATATATATATATATATATATATATATATATATATATATATATATATATATATATATATATATATATATATATATATATATATATATATATATATATATATATATATATATATATATATATATATATATATATATATATATATATATATATATATATATATATACTGTATATATATACGCTATTTAGAAAATAACATCATCCACCGAGCTATATATCTTAGTCATAAATTTATCTGTACAATGATTGATCTGGCTGATTTTATTTCATGCAATTTAAGTAGTCAAACCAACCACTACAGCAATTTCGGCCATTCAGTGAAAAGTGGGCGTTTGAGTGGTTGGACAGCAAGATAAGGTCATCCAAAAATCAAATGAGTTGAAGTTTAAGGAACTCAAGTTGGAACTGGAGAAACCTCACAGTTACAATAAGAACTATACTTTCTGGGATTAAATTTTCACCTAAAACCTTGCAAGCTGTTTTCAGAAGGAACCGAAAAATTCATCTTCAAGGCCACGATTCAACGTAGATTGTGGCTTGAACAGTTTGACGATGCTACTACTAATATTACTACTACTACTGCAGGCCATTAGTAGCATTATCAATATTACTACTGCAATCATTGGTAGCATTCTACATAGGCTTAACCTTATCTGTCATTTTATATCCCTTTCCCATGAACGAGGGCTTGATTAAAAGTTTAATTAGAATGCTGTTAACGATTGGCCCCTAAGAGGTAGCACCGTCAATGCACCTACCGCGGTGCACTGTAGGCATTACTTAAGGTTCTTTGCAGCACCCCCTTCGGCCCCGAGCTGCAACTCCATTCCTTTTGTAGTACCTCTATTTATATTCTCTTTCGCCCATACTGTCCACCCTCTCCTAACAATTGTTTCAAAGCACAACTGAGAGGTTTTCCTCCGGTTACGCCTTTAAAACCTTATGCTCTCAATGTCCCTTTCAACCCTGATTGACCTCATAGGTCTCAGCGTATGGGCTTTGGATTAATTTCAAATGCCATGCTGTTAATGACTGCAGCAGTAGTGATAATGATAGAAATGGTAACAATATTAGTATTACACCTTTGGACTGTGGAACAGCCTCCCAGAGGATGTGGAACTTCAGAAGTTCAAGCGAAAATGCAATGCATTACTCCCCTAATACCGTTCTTCTTGCATTTTAATACTTTTGTATCTCTTTATCTCTTTATTATATTTTTTTTTATTAGTGGGGTCTCTTCTTACTTCTTCCTAATAAACACCATATTCTTGTGAAGCGTGAATTTCTAGTCAATGCTGCCCTAAAATGGAAGACTGGCTCTATCTGCAAAAATACAAAACTGAGAAAATGGTAGATAATGCAGTTTTTGGCCGTTTTGATTTTGCAGATACTGAATGGCCCCTAAATACTCTTGTTCCATTGAAGAAGGTTTCTGAAACTGCAGTGACTTGTGTATTTGAGTCTACTAGCCCAATTGCTGTGGCATAATCAATTTAATAAATGCCCATGAAACCTGAGTTTTTCCTGGCATTACTGATTTTGCAGATACTGCAAATGGGACTTCTTAAATTTCAGTCAAGCATTGAAGAATCTTTCTGAAACTGCAAATCTTGTGAAGAAAGTCTCACGAGATAATTGGTGGCAATATCTCAATTTCGAAAATTTTCAAATGCAGTTTTTATTGAGCTTAATACTGATTTTGCAGGGGAAAATTGGAATATTTAAATACTCGGTAAGCATTGAAGAATCTTTCTAAAACTGCAGTGACTTGTGAATATCTCAAAATAGCCCAGGTAATATTACATCTTTCATTTTTTCCAAAATTTGGCAGATAATGCAGTTTTCCGTTTTACCAGCAGAATGGCCCCTGGGACGGAAAATATTGTTCCATATGAATAGGTTTCATCTACTGTATATTAAAAATATTATTATTATGCTAGTGATTACTGATATAAATCACTCTTAATATAATATATATGATAGCTGAATTATCTTTCAGGCATTATTTTTTTTGGTACGAAAATATTGCTTCTTTCATTTCAGTCAATAAATCAAAGAAATTTATAAAAATCTTTGAATAATGAAAAAGATAAATCAGCCAATATAATTACAGTTTGCAATAAACAAACTTGTTCTTTATTTGAATGTTTCTTTGTATATCTGTGACTAATCATTACCATAAAAATGATTTTTTCCAATTAAATTACCAAGAAAACAGCTCATTACCTTTTATTTTTTCCAGTATTTGAATCATATCATCTTTTAAAGTTATCAACGCTATCAGAAAAATAAAATATAATAAATATCAGTGAATGAAGGTCTGTGATTGCTATTGTTTCTTGTGTGTGTAAGTTGTGTGTGTTACCAAACTTTTTTTTAGAATTTACGAACGTTATACGATTGTAATCGCCTTAGCTGCAGAAATCGGATAAAGGGATTTGTCATCTCATTTCCATTCTTTCAACCTGATAATTACAAAAAAGTTGAGGTAAACACTGGAACAAGAGATTTTTACCATAAATTTTTTGAATATTCATGAAAAAGAATGCCGTTCGTGCCTGATAATTACATTTTCAATGGAACAAATTCAATTTTCGTTTCTTTGTATTTCTGACTAATCATTACCATAAAATACAGTTTTCCAATTAAATTTTTCAACCGATTTTAATCACCACTCACCATTGCATTTCAGTAAGTGTTTAAATTAGCCTATCAGAATTTAAAAGTTAAATTTCAGTGATTTTAAGAATTTTCGTATTTCATTTCTTGCGTAAGTGTCTTACCAGGTACTTTTTTTTTTATTTTTTAATCATTTTTATTGATTTTCGTAATCACTTCTTGGGCTGTCAAGGTCGTTTTTAAAGTTTTTTTTTTTATAATTTTCATTGAATTTTCCATTTAATTTTTACAAAACCGGGTGTAAACACTGGAACAAGTTATTTTTCCAATAATTTTATTTAATTTTCCTATTTCATTTCTTGGGCTATCTAGGTATGGTTTTTAGTTATTTTTCCATCATTTTAATTCAATTTTCCTATTTCATTTCTTGGGCTATCTGGGTACGGGTTTTAGTTATTTTTCCATTCATTTTAATTTAATTTTCATATTTAATTTCTTGGGCTATCTAGGTATGGATTTTAGTTATTTTTCCAAATATTTTAATTTTCCTCTTTCATTTCTTGGGCTATCTAGGTATGGTTTTTAGTTATTTTTCCAAATATTTTAATTTAATTTTCCTATTTCATTTCTTGGGCTATCTAGGTATGGTTTTAGTTTTTTTCAAATATTTTAATTGAATTTTCGCATTTCATTTCTTGGGCTATCAAGGTGTGGGTTTTAGTTATTTTTCCAGTCATTTTAATTTAATTTTTCTATTTCATTTCTTGGGCTATCTAGGTATGGTTTTTAGTTATTTTTCAACCGATTTGAATTGAATTTTCGTAGTTTATTTCTTGTGCTTTCAAGGTATGGTTTTTAGTTATTTTTTTTATAATCATAATTCAATTTTCCTATTTCATTTCTTGGGCTATCTAGGTATGGTTTTTATTTATTTTTCAATCGATTTGAATTGAATTTTCGTATTTTATTTCTTAGGTTGTCAAGGTATGGTTTTTAGTTATTTTTTTAATAATTTTAATTGAATTTTCTTGTTTCATTTCCTAGGCTGTCAAGGTATGATTTTCAGTTATTTTTCCAATCGATTTTTACTGAATCTTCGCATTTAATTTTGGGGTTTTTCAAAGTTTTTCGAACAAAACAAGAATCGTCATTTTGAAATTTCTAAGTGTTTCACTTGGCTTAAACTCACGTTCTAAACGTTATCAAGCGACCTAAACAAGCCTGGTGTGACGTCACGTTTTAAAGCCGAAAAAGTGATAATTTAGACAACAGAAAGGAAATATCTTTTACATTATGTTTCAAAATTGAGTAATATTTATAAAGTACGGACCGAAGCAAGAATTCTGGATTTCTAAGTACACATTTCCATAACAATGATTCGTTTGTCAATGTACAAATGATGAATTTGAAGATGGATTTGAAACGTATAATCGTTATCTGACATATTGAAACAGAGGTATCGTTACGTGAACAAGGTATCAGAAAATTAACTGAAATGAAGTTTGCATCATTCAGAACCTTTTTTAGTTTTTTGTAAAATGTCCGCCCTCAAATCTTAAAAAATACTGAGGCTAGAGGGCTGCAAATTGGTCTGTTGCTCATCCACCCTCTAGTCATCAAACATACCAAATTGCAGCCCTCTAGCCACGGTAGTTTTCATTTTATTTAAGATTAAAGTTAGACATGATCGCGCGTCTGGCAACGATATAGGACAGATCACCACCGGGCCATGATTAAAGTTTGACGGGCAGCGGCTCATACAGCATTATGCCGAGATCACAGAAAGATACATTTATTTTCGGTGGCCTTGATTATACGCTGTACAAAAAACTCGATTGCGCAGAAGAAACTTCGGCGCATTTTTACTTTTTTTAAAGTTACAACTGAATTCGCGTACTTCACTGTAATCGAACAGACAATTGCGTATCTGCGATAAAATTTTAATAAATAATAATCACTGAGGTCTTGCCAGCAAGTAAGTGTGTAAGCAGCATTTGCTTTGCACTCCTTGAAATACTGACAAGAAACGATTGTTATAAGTGATATTAAAATTCATACATTACGCCAAATGTTTTTTTTAGGCCAATCATGAGGTTTATATTTTAATATATCATCGCCAAAAATAAAGCTGTTGTAGTAAGAAACCCAGTACTTTTGAACAAGGATATATATATATATATATATATATATATATATATATATATATATATATATATATATATATATATATATATATATATATATATATATATATATATGACACTGAAATATTTTCTGTTAAAACAGAATTCCATCAAATATGAGGAGCCCAGAAAAACGCCAAAATGTAGAAAGTAAATGCTATCTTTCAAACACCAACTGTCTCTCTCCTCAGGCAAGTAATGAATGAGAAAGAGTTTCTCGTTCATTACTCGCCTGAAGAGGGAGACAGTTATAGCATTCACTGAAATATAGCATTTTATTTCTACATTTTATATATATTTATATGGGCTCCTATATATATATATACACACACATACATATATATATATATATATATATATATATATATATATATATATATATATATATATATATATATATATATATATATATATATATATATATATATATATATAAACAATTACTGAAGATTGCCATACGTGTGATTTCAAACAAAGCAGATGAAGAAATTCCATGCGGTAAGACTTAATCCGTTTCTTCCTTCTCGAGTAATTTCACAGAGAACATCGCTGGAATTCCACGGAATTAATTTTGAGGCTCCCCAGCCCCCCACCCCCGCAATTCCCTTACTGTAATTCCCGAATCCCACAGATGCCACGGCCCAGGCGTCTTCAATGGGCGCTGGAGAAGCCTTCGAGAGACGCCACACCTCCGGGGTAAGTGCTCCCCAGAAACGTTCACGGGGCGACGGTTAATTTAATGAGGAAATAATTGGCACTTGCAGTGTCTATCTTAGTTCCAAGCAGCGTTTAATTAATTTGTCTTCATTCCGTGAAATGAAAGTCTGGATCACAAAACGGTTTTGATGCCCATGTATGTTCAGTCCATTGAAACTGATTGAGTACAGGATTTAGGCCAAAGGCCAAGCACTCGGACCTGTGAGATCATTCAGCGCTGGAACGGAAATTGACAGTAGAAAGGTTTGAAAGGCGTAACAGGAGGAAAACCTCTCAGTTGCACTATGAATAATTGTTAGGAGGCGGTGGAAAGGAAGATGGAAGGAAGATGGAAGAACGAGAATATGAAAGGAGGTACAGTAAAAGGAACGAAAAGGCTTGCAGCTAGGGGCCGAGGGCATGCTGCAAAGAACCTTTAAGTAATGCCCACAGTGCACCGCATGAGGCACACTGTCGGCACTAACCCCCTACGGAGTCAAAATTTAGAAAATAAATAAAATGTTTTACTGCTCCCTCTGAATCACAAAACGATTTTGATGGTCAAATATATTCAAACTATTAAAAATAAATGTTTCAATAATATCTCTGGATCATACAACGTTTTTGATGTTCGCATATTTTTAATCAAACTATTAGAAACAAATTAAATATTTTATTAATCTCTCTGGATCACAAAACGATTTTGGTGTTTACGTTTGTTAAAACTAAAAAAAAAAAAAATAAATGCTTCAGTAACCTCTTTTTTTTGCTATTATCTTATTCAATCATAAACGATATGTTTGAGGAAAATTAATCTCTCTCTTTCTGAATGAATATCGGATGTTTCGTCTGAAAATCTTACCGTGTGACCTGTGGAGTTTGTAAGTTTTCTGGTGAATTCCAAGTCTCTTAATGTTCCTTTTTTAGAGACAAAAATTCATATCGACGAATTGACGGATATTCATTTTTTTTTATTTGGAAACAATGTGACCTTTTGGAGCAAATTCACAATTTGTATAAACGAATTAAATTCCTCGGGAAGAACAAAATGCCATTAAATATTTGGTTCACTTTCAAAACTCTCTTGCCATTTTTGCGAATCTTTCAGTCAACTCAAACAAAATAACATTCTTCAAAGATTCCATTAGTTTTAGATAGGTATTAAATGATTTTGAGTGAACCAAAATATTTCTTTCGTAAGTGGAATTCACCAGACGCTGTGAGTTTAGTACACTACAGTAACTTTTCCATTTTACCATAAAAATTCTTTCAAAAATTATAATCCCATCTTTTCCATCCTCCCTATTAATGACAGGAGTTTCGGGACAGTCGTTAGATATTTCCCTGAATATTGCTTGCATATTTTTCGTGATTAGAATTAGCAACTATGACGCACATCTGAAGTTTTATATATATATATATATATATATATATATATATATATATATATATATATATATATATATATATATATATATTAAATTTCTGACAAACATTGGGAACGAACCTAGTTCTTCCAATTGAAAGGCAAGGACGCTACCAACCGGACCACACAGGTCACAGAAGTTGGACTCTAAGCACTGCTGAATCTAAGGCTTTTACCTGGACAGGCCTAAGGTAGCCTCGCATACCAGCGAGCTTTACCCAATTTCCCGACCTACCAGTGACCCAATAGATAGAATTTCATTCGAATCATCCATTCTGAGTGAATATGACAGAAGTAACCAACACACAATCACGTGTGGAACAGAAATAAATTTCTGACTCACATCGGGATCGAACCCAGGCCTTACAGTTAAAAGGCAAGGGCGCTACTAAAGTACTATTCGAATAAAATTCTATCAATTCGGTCACTGCTGGGTCGGGAAGTTGGGTAAAACTCTGGTATACTAGACACTAAATCTGTCCAGGTAAAAGCCTTGGGTACTCAGATTTCTAACTCTTTTTAGACATGTGTGGCCTGGTTGGTACCGCCCTTGCCTTTCAATGGAAAGACCTGGGTTCGATCTCTATGTGAGTCAGAAATTATTTGTGTTCCACATGTGATTGTGTGTTGATTACTTTATATATATATATATATATATATATATATATATATATATATATATATATATATATATATATATATATATATATATATATATATATATATATTGTATTTGTTATTGTTATCACACCAATGATATTTTGTTATCTTCAAAGGTGTACTGGTTTTGCTTTCAATATAGTTCTACAAACACAGACACAAAACACACACACACACACACACACACATATATATATATATATATATATATATATATATATATATATATATATATATATATATATATTATATATTATATATATATATATATATATATATATATATATATATATATATATATATATATATATATATATATATATATGTAGTCTATGTATGTATGCATATGCAGTATATTCACTATAACCCAAGGAATGACTTACACCCATCGCCAGTAAGTTTTCGAACCACTGTGCCTTTATAAATCCCTTGGGTTTAAGTTATTCGAGGTATAGTAAAATGGGTATTAAGCAACATGTTTGGCTTGATATTTACGTACATACTTACGTACATACATACATACATACATACATATATATATATGTATATGTATATATATATATATATATATATATATATATATATATATATATATATATATATATATATATATATATATATATATATATATATATATATATATATATATATATATATATATATATATATATATATATATATATATATATATATATATATATATATATATATATACATACACATTTACAAACATTAAACTACAAATGTTGTTTAATATCCAATTCGCTCTATAAGATGTAATACCGAAGAAGAATTATACTCGATAAGTGGTTAGTCAGCTGGCAGATTCGAACCACCAGTAGCATCTGGCCTCCGACTTGAGTGACGAGGTCTCTTACCACTGGCCTGTCAAGAGAGGTATAAGTTGATACCGACTCTGCCGTACATATACCTGTTGAATGCAAGTCAGGGGTAAGTTGCCAGGTGACAAACCACTTCTCAGTTATAATTCCCCTTCGGTACTATTTCCAGGTTAGAGAGAGCTGGATATTAAACAACTTTTGTACCTTAATGTTTGTAAGTATAAAAAAAGTCGCATTGATGTGATGAAAATTCATATCTAGTTACGTTTTTCAAATTTGCCAGTCGTCTGGTAGGGGTGGGTTGATGCCGACGCCAAGTACAAAATTAATACCCGCATTCGGCGGGCATATGTACGGCAAAGTCAGTATCATCTTATACCCCTCTTGACAGCCCAGTGGTAAGAGAACTCGTCACTGAAGACGGAGGTAGTTGCTGTCAGTGGTTCGAATCCGCCAGGAGACCAACCACGACCTTTGTAGGTTAACATCTGTGAATATAAAAGATAATGTCACGGTGACGTGATAGAAATTCATATATATATATATATATATATATATATATATATATATATATATATATATATATATATATATATCCATTATCATAGTACAATTACACGAACGTACTTGGCACTTTCTTTTCAAGTTTTCCTGTGGCTTCATCTGATAAACAAATCATGAGTATAGAGAGAGAGAGAGAGAGAAGAGAGAGAGAGAGAGAGAGAGGGGCGGGCGGAGGAAGGCGTTGCAATATAAGAGATGAAAATTCAATGGCCATTTACATTATTAGAGAGAGAGAGAGAGAGAGAGAGAGGCGTTGCAATATGAGAGATGAAAATTCAATGGCCATTTACATTATTAGAGAGAGAGAGAGAGAGAGAGAGAGAGAGAGCAAAGAATAAACGTTAATTCCCACTGCAATAAAAAAAGCTCGACAATTTTGTAATTACACGTAGGTATAGCTTGGCGATAACACTAACAATTTTTTTTTTACTAGCATGTGTGATATTCGAGCGCCAAAAAGGTATACGAGTATAAATCTAAATGAAAAATACATTTTTTTTTATTTATCGTGCTGCGTTCTTCCAGAATCTTTATATATACTGTATATATATATGTATGTATATATATATATATATATATATATATATATATATATATATATATATATATATATATATATATATATATATATATAAATATATATATATATATATATATATATATATATATATATATATATATATATATATATATATATATATATATATATATATATATATACAGGTATATATATATATGTATTGTTTTTTCCAAACAGGCGCTCTTATTGTTACTTGTTCTTTATTAACTGACATTGCTTTCAACCCTGAAAATTATGCTAAAGCTTTTACTGTCCTGCAGTTTATATTAATTAACAGCTGTTTGCCTATGTTAGTTACCGTAACTAACACACGTTTACTAAGAGTTGCGTCACAGTTGTCTTGTTAAAAAAGTGGTTATTTTCAATGTAATTCCATAAATAAATATCAAATACATTTTTAGTTTTCAGTAAAAGAAAACTGTTGTGCCGGTTTTGTCTGTCCGTCCGCTCTCAGATCTTAAAAACTACTCAGGCTAGAGGGTTGCAAATTGGTATGTTGATCATCCACCCTCCAATCATCACACATACCAAATTGTAGCCCTCTAGCTTCAGTAGCTTTTATTTTATTTAAGGTTAAAGTTAGCGATAATCGTTCATCTACCAACGATATAGGACAGGCCACACCGGGAAGTGGTTGAATATTCATGGGCCGCGGCTCATACAGCATTATACAGAGACCACCGAGAGATAGATATATTTTCGGTGGCCTTGGTTACACGCTGTAAAGAAAACTCGATTGTGCTGAAGAATTTCGGCGCATTTTTTACTTTGTTATTCATCCGTCACGCAATGGAGAAGGAGGTGTTAATAAACTATGCCACTAACTTGAAGCAGCAGGTATCATATCGGTGGCTAAAGAACCGAATAATGAGCAGACTCCAAAACGATTTGGAGGCAGAAGCAACGCCAGAAACTGACAAAATCAAACATGTACTTCACTGAATTTACTGCGCTTGTAAATAAATTAGTTGCAATTTTAAAACCCAGATTTGATAATTTACGAAAGAAACGTCTTCCTGAATGAAGTTTCATTCGGCAACTAAAGACAGTGACGATGTTGGTAAAACTCAGTCAGCTGATGATTTTAAGAATGTAAACAAAACCAGAATGCAAATGGCACATGATCTCTCTCTTCATATTTTGTAGTACGATAATATGACAATAACACATGCAATATGATTACATTAAAACAACAGTTTTATTAAAATGAACGTTTTTCTCAATACAACTATTATTCGACTTTTGCAAATCGATATGTTGATGCAACAACTTAACCGGGGCATTTAGTCTCTCTCTCTCTCTCTCTCTCTCTCTCTCTCTCTCTCTCTCTCTCTCTCTCTCTCTCTCTCTCTCGTAGGTGGGGTTCAATGTAAAAATGACTTATGATTCTTTACAGCGTCCCTTTCGGCCCCTAGCTGCAGCTGCTTTCATTCCTTTTACTGTACCTTCGTTCACATTCTCTTTCTTCCAACTTGCTATCCACCCTCTCCTAACAATTGATTCATAGTGCAATTGCGAGGTTTTCCTCCTGTTACACCTTTCAAACCTTTTTACTGTTAATTTCCGTTTCAGCACTGAATGGCCTTAACTCACTCTCTCTCTCTCTCTCTCTCTCTCTCTCTCTCTCTCTCTCTCTCTCTCTCTCTCTCTCTCTCTCTCTCTCTGCATTTCATCGACCGCTATAATATGATGAGCATCCTCCGCTAAAAAAAATTCCGGTTTTTAGAATTCCGGTGAAGGATTGTCATCCTGTACCGACGTGAACAACCGAATCGCGAAACAGCCGACTGCGGCGTCATTTACCGTAACTAACAAGTAGACCAGTTGTTAAAACTTGCCGGTTCTCAATTGTATCTTCCTTAAGTAAAATTGATATACATTTTTATTCATCCTTCATAAATTGAAGCTGAAGGTTATAGCCGAGGCTGAATAAAATGAACACAGGGCAGACTGTAAAACGTTTTGGAATAGGCTAATGTGATGTCCGCAACAGGCGAAATCACACTTAATGCTTTTACAATAAAGTAATGCGCACGTATTAAACTTATCTTTGTTAATTTACAAGAACAAATGTCTCCGAATTACGTTTCTTCTAGCAACTAATGGCAATGGAGCTGTCGGTAGTACCAAGACCACCGTTGGTCTTGGTACGTTTCAATCAGCCGAGATTTTGAGAATGGTAACAATATCAAACGCAAATGACGTACGATGGCAATCTGTATACTCTGTGTTACTCTGTAATGCAGTAACAATATAATAATAATATAGGCAAAATACTGTATGTGACTGAATGCAGCGAGCAAAACCATCTTTGATTTGGCTTTGGGGTAGATGATGGTTATTTAAACCATCATCTACCCCAAAGCCAAATCAAAGTCCTTCAAAAGAAGGCATCGTGCTTACCCCATACAAAAAAAAAAAAAAAAAAAAATAGGAAAAAGCACATTAAAAGAAAAAGAAGATTATTATCACATTATACTGTTTAACCTTTGCAAATGATTACTTTTCTCCAGAAAATATTTCGGGTTTCAGAGGTTTTCGGTTTTAGTGTTCTATAACAGAAAACTGTTGTGCCGGCTTTGTCTTTCCGTCAGCACTTTTTTCTGTCCGCCCGCAGATCTTAAAAACTACTGAGGCTAGAGGGCTGCAAATTGGTATGTTGATCATCCACCATACCAAATTGCAGCCCTCTAGTCTCAAAAGTATTTATTTTATTTAAGGTTAAAGTTAGCAATAATCGTGCTTCTGGCAACGCAACAACACAGGCCACCACGGCCGGCTGAGAGTTTCATGGGCCGCGGGTCATACAGCATTATACCGAGACCACCGAAAGATAGATCTAGTTTCGGTGGCCTTGATTATACGATGCACAGAAAATTCGATTGCGCCGAAGAAACTTAGGAGCATTTTTTAGTTGTTTAAAATTACGGACAAGAGATCGTAAACCTTTATAGGTATTTTGCTGTGCTTACATCAAAATTGATATTTTAAAATTAGTAAATCATTGTTATAAGCGTTTTAGGGGTGTACAGTATATACTTGAAGATAACAGTTTTAGGGGATAATGCAAGATGACTGGGTGTTTTGGGATGATGGTTTGTGGTGGATTTTTGTTTGAAACGATCTTAAATTGTTTTACTATGATAATTTAAGGTATATTTTTGTTTCAACTATTAGATCAGGCAGTGAGCTGTTAAAATAAGCAGTTTTAAGCGTTTTAGCTTAAAAGGGTATAAATAAGAGGTAAATATATATATAAATATATAGTTTCTTATATATACAATATATATATATATATATATATATATATATATATATATATTTATATATATATATATATATATATATATATATATATATATATAATATCAAAGACCTTTAGTTTATTTTGAAGGTTGATGGGTTATGGTAGCATATTGATAATACTATTTGTCGTTTGCTGTCCTTCTTCAGAAAGTTAAGAAGACAGAGACAAGATAAATTATTATAATAAAAAAATACCAGGTTTTCTATAATGTTTTAAGTAAGTTCTTTGGAATATGTAGCCTTTATGAGTGTTTTATGTTTTGCAATCCCAGCTCCTAAAGCTGGGATTGCAAAACATAAGAAATCAGAAAATGCATTCTTTTAGGGAAAAATTGCCAAAAATGCATAAAAAGCACCTTGATCGTAAAAGCCACAGTTACCTAAATCCATTCCTAGTATATCACTAAATGTTCATTTCGGCCACCATTAGCTCACAAATATTTATTAAATATAATATATAAGATACTTAACATGACTAACCACCCTACCTTTGTTTTTCCGACTGTTTGTATCCCGTGATTAGCCCCTTGGGGACGTACGTAAAAATTTTAAATATAAGCCTTGAAAAATCATAATAATAAGTGCCCTGACGAGATTTGAAATCCACACCTATAGGCCAAGCTTCCCTCTGCTTGAAGCTAACGTTCTTAAGCAAACTTTAACATATTTAAAAACAGATTATTCCCAAATGAAGATTCCTATAAGTAATAAAAGACATCGGCTCCGAATGCGATCTTTCTCCCGTCTGCCTAAGCGCCCGAGATTGTCCACATTGCATTCCGTAAGTCTAATCTTATAATCCGATGATCCTCAGATCTGACAAGATTTCCCGCGTAATAGAAATGACTTCATCTCCTGGGGTGTACGCTCCATTAGGACCGAGAGCTGCCTTCGCAGTTTCTTATTTCGTGCCGGGAGGGAATACCAAATGGAGAAAATTGCTCTAACTATATTTATCATTATTATTACTGCTGTACGATTTGAGTTATTGGTGCTACTTTGACTTCTTACCTACTCGTCACCTACTCCGAGGTGTTAGTACTAAACATGGCAGAAGCTCCTTGGGGCGCCGTGTTTAGTACTAGCCCCTCGGGGATCAAAGTATTATATACACCCGTTTCTATATTGTGTGGTCGACAAGTTATATCAATAAGCGATATTTTCGTGCGACCGTCTACTTTACATTCACCATACGGTGTTTAGTACTAGCACCTCGGAGTAGGTGACGAGTAGGTAAGACAAAGTAGCACCGAGTGATTTGTATACTGAGTCAGACCCAATATAAAACTGACTCAAATGATGCAGTCGTCCGATTTTAACAGTATTTTGCTCTTCTCTCTCTCTCGTAAGTCCCACGGCACTACGACGTCTGAGAGTGGTGCTTTGTTTTGCCTACCAGTGTCAGGTTTGGTCGATAAGCTTGTATGAACCCGGTCGGTCTTGATAATGTAATGTCAGGCACAATTTTGCCCGTTCTTTTTCCAGTTGGTTTTCATACCACTTCTTACTGCATTCTAATTGACTTTCCATTTTGCTGAGACCCCAGTGGAGGACTTTAGCATCGTGTCTTTTCTTTACAGGTTCTGTGTCAGAACTGCAAATTCCCTTGCAGTGTGGTTTATGGTCTCTTCCTTTATACATTGCATTTCCTACATTGAGACAAGATGTTGGTTCTGTTTGTTGCTCTTACAATGTATCTTGTTGCCAGGGCCTGATCTCGGGTTGCTATTGTCATTCCTTAAGTGTCAAACTGTTCCCCTCTCTGTATTGCCATATTTCTTTGATGGATAATATTCTTTAGCCTATCTCTTGAACTGCCCATGTATGAGTTTCCTGTGCCATTCTTTGTCGTTCTTTATATACTTCTCGATCTACCTCCCTCCCCTGCACTTCTTAGCGGTTTATCCTCACTGGTCATCAAGTAACGCCCTAATGCCCAGCGGTATTAACCCGGTATTTCCATCCACCCGTCACTTCCAAGGTGCTAGTACTATACACGGCGAAAGCTCATTGGGACGCAAGTGTTTAGTACTAGCACCCTTTTCTATTTATTAATAAACGATATCTTTGATCCCCGAGGGACTAGTACTAAACACTGCTTTCCAGGCTGACAACCACTGTATGTGGGGTGTATAGCCCTGTCTGTATTTGCTCTTGGGTGCAGTGGTTACGTGTTAACTATCTTTTTAGTACCTTAATCTATGATGTGGAAGAGACTTTTTCAAACCATTGAAACGCTGGACCTGATTACTGGCACTCCCCTGGTGTTAGCGTCTCTCCTGGTTTCCAAATTACAGTTTCTACTCTAGTAGTACCATTTTATTTTTGGCAGGAAATTTTACGATCTATCAAAACTGAGGTAGAAGTGTATGAAAGGACTCTCTATACAAGTATCATTTATGGATTGCAGTGTTAGAGTAAAACAAAAATACCCAATCTGTTCAGATCTTTTGTCTAAGACGTTTCGTAATGGCAAGTCCATTCTACAGCACATGTAGACAGACTCTGAAGTAATATAATCTACACTCATGGGTCCCATTTTCCTTATCACTCCCTAGCTTACAGCCAAGCCCCGTCCAAGTGCGTAAGGTGTCTATAGACAAAATGTTTGTGTAATGCTCGCAGCTTGTTTCAGCCTCTCGAAACATCCAACTGTATATCGAGCACTTCGAGCAAGTACGACACACAAACGCACTCACTAACAACAGTCATACACGGCAGCCACAGGCAGGACAATGATCAAGGCTGGTTCCAACAGCCAGTGCATTATTTTTGTCGTAAGGCCCTGTCCACACTAGCTGGCACTGCCCGACAGGCAAACAGTGTTAAATAAAACCGTTCCACTATACTGACCGAAATGAAGCCAGAACGATGCGATTGTCTGGTAAAGTGCTTCAGAAGCGAGGAAAATATAAACATTTTATTAGCATGCCCGCTAGTGTGGACAGGGCCTAAGAAACTTAAATGGGAAATTATTTGATATGCTAAATTTATAACCCTATATTTTTTACTGCCCTATATTTTTTACTGAAAAAGGCACTCTTACTAGCCTTTATATTGAATGTCGAGGATTATACCAAGTTTTTTTTAGATCGTGTAAAGAAGCTTTCAATTTTCTTTGTATGCTTTGAAAAATTAATTTCCTCGACCTCACCAAGTGAGCTTCGAAATACACCAAACTTTAATGTTTACGATGTTATCTAAACCTTGCCAGTGATAACCCTTCTAGTCATGCAGGTTACCTGCTTGAGACTAGTATTCATACTTTTACGTTCTATCTTTTGCCTAAATATATTAGAAAATTTGACATATGATCATCAGTTCCCCTTTACTTCATGAGCAGCATCTTCAAATTTCCGTTTTCATTATTAGATTGTTGGAGCTGCAGTTTCAGATTTAAATCTAAATTATCATTAAATTTTGAGTATGTTTGCATTACTCATTACTCAATTGTTCTGAAGTCACCTAGATTGTAAATCTTGGGTGATTTGGAATAATCGTGCTTAAGAGCTCCCGTATATACCTGCTTATTTTTAGTTTTTTTCTCTTTAGAGGTTAACCAGACAAGACTCTTCCAATACTGTCACCTTCCAATTTTAAATTTTACATACATAACAGCATTCTGCGAGCTCCCAGTTATGAAGTAACTGCTTATACAGCATCGACCTCATTTCAGTATAAATTACTTAGTTTTACCTAATATTTATCATAATTTATTTTACTTTTTGGTTAACCTTATTACTGTGTATCTCATACCATATTACACCATCCACAAGCTCAATACAGGTTTAAAATCAAATTTTTTATCTTGGAACTTTTATTCTCTGAAACTCAATTATCTATTACAGCCTAAAATCGAACTCTTAAGTCGATAATTTTAAAATAAAGTACCTATAACTGAATGTGGATGTTACTCCCTTTACAATTTTCTAATGGAATGAACTTAATTTGTTAAAGAATTACTTAACTCAAGTGAAGGGCATTAGAACTCAAAAGCTTAATCCTTAGGGTTATACAGGGTGTCGAAGTCTAGTTACAAATTTGTAGCAAATTAAATTTGAAAGTTAAAATTTATTTTAAGTGGATTTTTTTGCTTCCGCTAATACACCTAAATGGACACCCATTCGTCACACGCAGCACATCTAGACTACTCTATTTCTTGTCAAGCTCGCTGTAGCATACTCTTCAATGGTGCTACGGCATCAGTGGTAACCAGTATCCAACGTTCGATACAAGATATCTAACAAAGCCCAGGGAGTGATATCTTCCAAGTTAAATAACGGTCCTCATGTCAAAGTGGAACCTACATCTCAGGTATAGGCCATTATGCAAGAGACAGGAGAGCGGTGCTCCAAAAAGCCGAAAATACTGGATCACGTCAGACCTTGCAACTGCCAGTCCATCCAGCCGCTATGAATGACAAAACTATGCAGAGCAGCTTTCCCAAAATGTTACTTGTCAGATCCACTGCGAGACCTTCCTTGGGTCTTTCCTCCAACGTATCCTTTACCGCATCACTGTAAAGCTGACCATATTCTTGACCATCTCAGGAGTTCCAACCATTACCAGCTTCCTGTTCAGGTAATTATATTCACTATTACTGGACAACCTCAATTGAGCAGATTAGAAAGAATGCTTACAGTACAAGTTTTTTGTAAGTTTAAAACTAAAACTGTAAATGCAGCTATCAAACCGGCCATAGCAATATCGAGAATTACGAAACGAATGTCCCCAAAATTGATAGAACGTTAACCAAATAAATTTCCTAAACGTTACAGCCAAAAGGAGAAACCAGTGTCCTTGAATAGACTTAAGCTAAGGATCTTTGAAACCTAACAGCCGGATACTCAGCAAGAAAAACACCTGCGTCCTACAACAGACTAAGCTAAGGATTCTCTGAAGCCTAACAGCCGGAGATATTAAGGAAAATTAAAATGGATTTCTAGGTTTAAGAACTTACTCTTAAAACATTAAAAAGAAACTAGAGCAAAGTGTGTTAAGCACAATATACTGTACTGCTAATATCTAAATTAAAAATTATGCTCCAACATTGATTGGAGTTCAGTATAGTGTTCCCGGAATCAGTATAGTGTTCCCGGAATCCACAACCCCCAAGAGACTTTCCAGTCACCCAAGCTTTCCAAAACATACCCGCGTGAGTCAATCTTGAGGTGAAAAGATTCGTAACTTAAGTATTTGAATCAAATTTAGAAAAAAATTTGAAAGCGCATAACATCGCAGACTCCATGACAATACCCTATCAATAATTACCCTTTAATAACCTACGGTAAGAACTACCCCTAGTTTCGATATTACCACGAGTGTACCTACTCCATTTAACGCACCAAAACGAGTAGCAAGCAAGCAAGCACACAACTAAACTCATTTAATATTTTCGTCCCACACAAGACAGACAGTCCCACACAAGACACGTAATACACGATCTATAGAAGCTAAACTCCATGCATTCAAAACTATGCATTCCATGAAAACTCAAACCATAAATCCTACCACGACCCTAAGTCCTAAACCCTAAATTAAGGCTGATACCTGAAATCCTAAACCCTGAATACTTAAGGCTGATACCTGAAATCCTAAACCCTGAATACTTAAGGCTGATACCCGAAATCCTAAACCCTGAATACTTAAGGCTGATACCCGAAATCCTAAACCCTTAATACTTAAGGCTGATACCCGAAATCCTAAACCCTAAATACTTAAGGCTGATACCTGAAATCCTAAACCCTAAATAAGGCTGATACCTGAAACCCTAAATCCTAAATACTTGAGGCTGATACCTGAAATCCTAAACCCTAAATACTTGAGGCTGATACCTGAAATCCTAAACCCTAAATACTTGAGGCTGATACCTGAAATCCTAAATCCTAAATACTTGAGGCCCTGAAATCCTAAATCCTAAATACTTGAGGCTGATACCTGAAATCCTAAACCCTAAATACTTGAGGCTGATACCTGAAATCCTAAACCCTAAATACTTGAGGCTGATACCTGAAATCCCTAAATCCTAAATACTTGAGGCTGATACCTGAAATCCTAAATCCTAAATACTTGAGGCTGATACCCTAAATCCTAAATACTTGAGGCTGATACCTGAAATCCTAAATCCTAAATACTTGAGGCTGATACCTGAAATCCTAAATCCTAAATACTTGAGGCTGATACCTGAAATCCTAAACCCTAAATACTTGAGGCTGATACCTGAAATCCTAAATCCTAAATACTTAAGGCTGATACCTGAAATCCTAAACCCTAAATACTTGAGGCTGATACCTGAAATCCTAAATCCTAAATACTTGAGGCTGATACCTGAAATCCTAAATCCTAAATACTTGAGGCTGATACCTGAAATCCTAAATCCTAAATACTTGAGGCTGATACCTGAAATCCTAAATCCTAAATACTTGAGGCTGATACCTGAAATCCTAAACCCTAAATACTTAAGGCTGATACCTGAAATCCTAAATCCTAAATACTTAAGGCTGATACCTGAAATCCTAAATCCTAAATACTTAAGGCTGATACCTGAAATCCTAAATCCTAAATACTTAAGGCTGATACCTGAAATCCTAAATCCTAAATACTTAAGGCTGACCTGAAAACTTACCAATTGGTTTTGGTTTGGGTCAGGTCATGCATGGCAGACCTAAGTCCACCATGCATGACCCTAGTCCACCTTTGCCTAAGGCGGCCCCGCCACCCCGGCAAAGGTGGACTTTTTAAAAAAGGTAAAAGTTGCAAAAGGTATTACAGTAAACAATGAAAACTTAAAGGCTGCACCTGATACAACTTTAGACTGATTTAAGTTAAAGTAAATTCTATTCACACAAATTTAAGTACGGATTAGACTGATTTCGGTTAAATATGCAAATTCTATTTAGTATCGATTTTGGTGAAATATGCAAATTTATTGATTTTGGTGATACATGCAAATTCTATTTAGTACTGATCTTATGACTTTGGTTAAATATGCAAATTTTTAGTACTGATTTCGGTGAAAGTGAAATTCTGATTTTGGTGAAATATTAATTATGCAAATTTATTTAGTACTGATTTTAGTGAATGCAAATTTTTTGGTGAAATATGCAAATACTGTTTAATATTGATTTTGGTGAAGTATGCAAATTCTTTTTAGAGTACTAAGTATAGGTTACTTAATTCCTTAATGATTAACTTTAATCAAAATTAAATTGAAATAAACAGTTCGACTAAAACTAGTTAATGATTTTGATTAGCTTCTGAAATTCATAGCTTTGACTAAGAACAGCAAGGTAATATTCATTAAATTTTAATGTCAGGTGCAGCCACAGCCGGTACTTTATGGTTTTAATTATTTAACACTTTATAGAATTAAAATTCACAAAGTTAAACTAAAATTACTGCTAAGATAACTACAAAATAGTCACACTAGATTACGCTAGGTTAATTCAAATACAAATATTGCACTTCAATTACGGCTTTAGTACTAAATACAAAACTGAAAATTCGGCTTCGCCAATACAAAAACTTTACACATGTTTTAAGTTACCACTTAATCACAAAGTCAACATTTCAATTACGACATTTAATTTAACAAGGAAAAAAAGCTCTTCAATTACGGCTCAAGCTATCAAAAGCAAATTATCTCCACTTGGAACAACTTTCAACAAAATGCAAAAACGTTCACGTAACAGTTTAACAGTTAATGTTCAGTAGTTCCAGTACAAAACTTACACTTTACTAATTTGAGAATTTAAAGCTTCAAAATCACTGAATTAAAAAGTATAAAAAATTTTACCTAAAATTACAGTAAAAGTTCACTTAAAAAAAATTGCACGTAAATTACGGCTTCAGTTAAATACAAAATAACGGCGTTAGTCATTAAAACTAATACAGAAGCCTGAACACCAATACAAAAACCAGTCTTAACATTTAAAAACTCAAAAGTTTAACATAAAGATAATACAAGTTATTACTGTTTGTTAACTACACTTCAATGAAGTTACACTAAAATTTCGGCACTAAAATTTCAGTTGAGGTTAACATTACGAAAGCTTGCACTAAAATTACTAGTTACGTCTCACTAAAAACGCTCAGTCTCACTAAAAACGCTCAGTCTCACTAAAAACGCTCAGTCTCACTAAAAACGCTGTCTCACTAAAAACGCTGTCTCACTAAAAACGCTGTCTCACTAAAAACGTACGGCTTGAGGTAAAGCTTCACTACAAATAAAATTTAAACTTACGGATCATATTCAAGTAATTTATGATATGGACTAGTCAATTACCGCAATATTCTTTTTGAATAAACTCAAACATCACAACCTCTATATCGAACTCATTACGTTACCCATTTCACAAGATAAAGTTTAAATGGTTACAATTAAACTTTTAATAAAACTAAACTATGAAACACCAGGTTGAAAATCTAAATCAAAGTTAAATACCAGGTTAAAAGCTAAATCAAAGGTTTTGCTTATTAAATTCATCCACGATCTCTTAAAACTACTTCCAACAATTACTTTAAAACTCTCATCCAACATTTATCACTTGGAAAAAGCTTTCTAAAAATATGCTCGCCAATATAACCGTACTCTAAACTTATGACTTACCAGTTAACAATGAAATATCTTCCACGCATTTTCACGAGACTAAACCCGGACACCGATTTTCCAATTACTGCTTACTAACTAAGCCACTGAACGAAAATAAAACTTCACTTTACCTTAAACATCCACTTCGCCCAAGAACCCAACAGCAATTCACGAACAACTTTACTTTAAACATCCACTTCGCCCAAGAACCCAACAGCAATTCACGAAGCCCTGTAAAACAACGGGAAATTAATTTAAAATTTATACACACAAAAAAGGAAAAACAACATCATACCAAATACAAATTCTCGGTAAACTACAACGCAGACTTACCCTCCACAAATACCAACGTCCGTGAACGATCAACTTATGTGCGCAAAACCAAATCCTATCAACGTCCATGAACAATCAAAACCACAGCCCGTAACACCAGACTTCGACAGCCAGATAACACGCAACACACTGGGGAACCATTGACGCGAAGAATGAACAACGTTTCACCGATCACCCCCGAACAGAGCTGGCCAGCTGTCAACAAGGACTCTCGAGTCTCGAGCTAAGCAGATAGAGGTCGCGCTCAGTCTGCTTAACTCCAGAGTCCTTGCTGACCGTTAGCTAGCTCCTTTCGCAGGTATCGCCTTTTGAAAGTGATACTTCGGTTATTACTTATTTTATAGTTCGCTGATTCGATGTGTTTTGTGTTTGTTCGCGGAAATATTGCAGCTGCTGGTGTTAATGATCTTAGATGGTGAGTTCGTAAAAAAAAAAGTTTTAATTTTTGTTCTGTATATAATAGTAACGTTGGTGTAATTAAGTGTGTTGACCTATTAATGTTTGAGAATAGTCTTGGCTGGATTAACTTTTTCTTTACTTTCAGGGCTTCGTGAATTGCAGAAAAGTGTGTGGGCTGTCAGCAACGTTCAAGGTAGAGTCAAGCCTAATTTGATTTTGTTTATTTAGTTCAGAATGCATTTTAATTTATTTGGCGTGGTTTTCACTTTATGGCAAGTTTTTTTTCACTGATTTATCAAAAATACAGGAGGCTATTCAGTTGCATTTTTTTTCTTTATTCACTGATGTATCAAAAATACAGGAGACTATTCAGTTGCATTTTTGTTCTTTAAAATACAGTAAAGCCTCTACAATGATTGTGAAAGTGATGTAAATCTTTGAAAGGTAGTTTGGTGTGATAATTTTTTTTTATTTAACAGCAGATTAGTTAAAAATTCTTTTATTTCCAAAAGTAATTTGCAGCTTGGATGCATAATACCTTTTAATTATTTTGTACTTCATTCCATTAAGACAGGTGTTCATTAATATTTTTTTTTAAATGTTACAGTATTTAATCTTGACACTGTGATGCCCTCGGCATTATTTAATCACTAGTTTGCTACATAATCTTACTAAAGTATTGTATGCTTATTTACTTTTGCTAGAGATTTCCGGTAACTTGATTTACGTTTGAAACTTGCAGTCTGTATTAAGATTATTTCTGTAATAATTGATAATGGCGGTAGGCCTTTAAATTTCAGCTAGATAATTCAATATTAAACTTACCCAGGCACCATTTAAAACCAGTAGATTTTACTCCGTAAATTAATCTAATTTTGGATTTTTGTCATTTGTATTGCAATGTTTAACTTTAGCCGAAATTTCAGTACAAAAACTTTGCAGATAAAACCTCTGTATAAGTTTGGAGTAAGTAGCACTGGAGTATTGGCTGTGGCTGCACCTGATGCTTTTTATATATACTCTTAATGATAATTACCCAATTGCTGTTTTAAGTATCAAGTCAAACTTGTGTTGATTTAAATTTCTTGACGTAAATAAAACTTGCTGGGTTAACGAGAACCTGTATATATAAACTGTAGATCTGGTGCAGATGTAGCAAGGTTATATTTCAGGTTCGCATCGCATATAAATATTCATAATATTAACCTATTGCTGTTCTAAGTATCTTGGTCAGACTAGTTTCGATTTAAGTTAATTTTGGTAATTAGAACTTGCACGATTAAGTTGAACCTGTATATATATAAAAAGTGTATCTGGTGCAGCTGGTAGCAAGTTTGTATTCTAAGTTCGCCATTAATTATAGATATAATAACGAACTTTAGATATAATCTTGTTACAGCTGCACTAGAAGCATCTATTATATATACAGGTTCTACTTAATCGTGCATGTCCTGAATACTAAAATTTTAAATCGACATTAGTTTGATGAGATAAGTAAAACAGCAATAGGTTAATACCATTATGAATGTTTATGAAAGTTTGCTTTACTGTCTTATATATAAAAAAGTCCACCTTTGCCGGGGTGGCAAAGCCGCCTGTCAGGCAAAGGTGGACTAGGGTCATGCATGGCGGACTTCGGTCTGCTATGCACGACCTGACCAAAAACTACTTATCAGTTTTTTTTTCAGGTATCAGCCTCTAATATTTAGTGTTGTTTTGGACAGGTTTTTCAGTTTTATTATTTTTTAGCTTTTATTTTTTTCGTTTCTTGAGTTAGCTTTCATTTATTTAGTCAGTTTTATTGTTTTTTTCTCATTTTTATTGTTTTATTTTCATTTTATTTAATTATCTAGTTATTTTATGGATGTTCCATGAATTGTGTTTTTATTTTTTTCGTTTCTTGAGTTAGCTTTGATTTATTTAGTTTTATTGTTTTTTCTTATTTTTAATGTTATTTTTATTTTCATTTTATTTAATTATATAGTTATTTTATGGATGTTCCAAGAATTGTGTAAACAGAATGCATGTTAAGGTTGTCGATCATTTAGATTGATAAATGTGGAATTGCATGAATTGCTTCGAAACAATCGTTGCTTAGTGTGAAATAGATTGATGCTTAGTCGACCTGCTGAAAGGTTGAAATGTTTTTGCTTGTTTCAAGTTTTAAGGCAATGGTTAGTGAATAGTAAACAGGTTTACTCCTGAAAAGTCAGGAGTATCATATGGTTGGGACACTTTTAGTTTAGGTTATATGGTAACCTTTGGTAGCTATTTTTGCCGTGAAGTTCATGAAACTTTTAGCCCATTTCGCTCTTATAATTATATTTAATGTCTTAGTAATTGTATACATATTTCAATGTAAGCCTCCAGTGGCAGTTTGGCACTATAAATAAAACATTTTCATATTTGATTCCGGAAGCTCATTCTAATCGTTGCTCCGTAGATATTCATGAATGCTCAGACGTTACAACCGTATTGACTCGCGCGGGGAAAGTTCTGGAAAGGTTGGATGTATTTGAGGAGTTGTGAAAAGGTTTTTTCGTTTTTCATCTTAAACAGGCGCAGAGAAACTTCATGTTGGTGCAGTTTTCTTTATCTTGTAGTCTCACTGTAAATTGTTAGCGCAAGTCACGATCGCATACTCAAGGTTCTAAACCGAAGACACCAGCTCATAGTAGTGTAGGCCTACACAATTTATTCTTGTTTCGATTAAATGACTGCATTACATTGTGCTTAGCATTCTTTGGTCTAGTCTTGCTTCAATGTGCTAGAGGAAAATTTGAGCTAGAACCACCTAAACAGTTATTACTCCTTGTGCTTTGCTTATTTTACAGATCCCGGTTCGTTTTGGAGGTTTTAGAAGGATAATAAAGTTGGCATTTTTTTTCTCGGAAGTCCGGGGCTTGTAAATTGTTTCTAGTCTATGGGAATAGTTCTATATACACTGATTAAGAACACTGGTACCGTTAAAAAAGGGAACATTGGAGTTTTCTCTAGAATTTTTCGGTAGATATTTTTATACTGACGGGTCCATATTAAATAATTTAGCGATAGGACATATTTAGGAATTGTCAAGGCTGTTGTCCTATTGCTTAACTTTGTTAAAGTTAACGTAAATATCCTTTATAGTTAGGACATAGTTAAGAATTGTAAAGGCTTTTAGCGTATTGCTTATCGTTGTTAAAAAGTTAACGTAAATATCTTTTGAAGTAAATGTTATATTGAGCTTGTATAGAGCCTTTATGGTAATGCATAATTATACCCGGAACAGAAGAAGGTGTTGATGGCTGGAACCCCAGAGCTGGTCTAGAGTAATAGCTGGTTAACTCGAATCAGCATTTGCGAAGAGAGAAGGAATCTGGGAGGAATACTGATCCCTGCTCCCGTTTTCCTGCTGAGAGAGGACCAGATTTCCTGAACAGCACCACCGGTATCCAATAAGTATGCCACGCAGCCGAACTTTCCAGTTCCAGTGGTCTTTTATTCCTCGCGCCGTCGGATTGTCAAATAGTCTCCCTGAGGATGTTGTGCAATTAGAGTTTCGAAAGTTCAAGCGAACGTGCAATACATTATTAACCAAAAAACCATTCACTTTGTATTTTAATGTTATGTTTTTATCTTTATTAATTTATCTACTTATCTTTTTGTTAAATTAACTCTCTTCAATCTGTAATTCCCTTCTATAACTTATTTCAAATGATCACCATGGTCTTTGGAAGCTTGAGCTTCAAGCCAGTGGGCCCTGTAGGTTTGTTCCATATGAATGAGGGTTTATCTATTGAATAGTCTTGATAAATACTATTTATTGCAAATCGAATTGAAAACATTTACCGAAAGCTCTGCTTCAAAGTTTTGTGATGCACAGCGAGCGAAAAGTCTTTTTTTATAGAACGAAGCCGACCACTGACGAGAAGTTGGGAGGCCTGGTGGTTTGAAGTTGACGGGACGTGACCTGGTCTTATCGGTTTTAAACCACGGCGCTCTTGCCGGCCGCTGTGTCAAGACAAACCAGTAAATTGTGAGGTTTCCACTGGAGGTTGTTTAGGGGCAGTTGATATAACAGAGGTTCCTTTGGAGATGTAACTATGGAATATACGTTAATTTATTTTTTCCCATTTAAATGTACTTACAGTATATTATAAATTCTGTCAATCCTAAAATATAGTTGATTAGAAATGGGAAGGGGAAGTTATTTTCAACTGTTACGGTTCTGAACTTGTATTTTCGAACTTGCAATAAAGTTTATGTATTTTAGAAGTTTTTATTATACTGAAATTTCGATGGACAATGAAAGTAGTTTTTAGGTAGTACATTCATGTAAAACTCTTTATAGCTGTTCAAGCTACGATGAGCAATCGTGAAAGCTAGTTAAATAAATTAAGTAAATAACTAAAGGTCAGACGTTTTTCTTACTGAAGTAATGTTGATGCTGTATATGAATGTATGTTAAGAAGGTTTAAAGTTAATGACAGTCTAGAAAACGGCAGTGCTACAGTGGTTCATTGATGTAGTGCCGATACTATATCTGAAAACATTATGGTCAGCTGAAAGGCGACACTTGTATAGTTAACCACTTGACTACAGAAAAAAAAAAAACTGCTGTCCATACTATCTGAATGTATTTTTTTTCATTTACGAAAGGTCTTGAATGTATATAAACATGAATTGCCACGTTTCCAACAAATCATAACGGCAAAGAACCCAGGCATTACAAAAAAATAAAGATTTAATCAAATTGCTTCAATACGTGTCTGAATACAAATTTTCTCAAACTACCATAAGATTTCATGAGCAGTGCAAAGATAATGATTTATAAGAAATGTTAAGAACATTGCCAGCAGTTGAATACATAGTATTTAATCAGTTTCTGAGGACCCACGGAAATGACTGAGGTTAAGGTCTGCTAACAAAACGTCAAGAATGGGGACTCCTCTTTTGTGGTCTTACTTAAATTCTCTCTCCATTTCCTAAAACTGACTGAATTATCGGCCCTTTATCCCAGTGTAATTTTTTTTATTAAAATACACATTGGCAATTCTTCCAATTAGTAATATTGTATATGCATCATGGTATATTTACAAAAAGTATATTCACTGCATTACAATTTTTATTATTCATCTGAATACGTTTTTAAATTAAAAACATAATGACTCGTGAATACCTTTTGAAAAGTTTTAAATCCTATTTTATTTACAATGAAAGCACTGCCCATTCTACTTTTTATCCATTCAAGTAATTGCGGGTCAGTACTTGTAAATCCTAAGTCTCTTCCCATCCAAAACCATGATATAAAATCAGATTTAGGACCATTGCCGTATTTTCATCCTTTGTTGAGTCTGCATCAAAAACTAACTTTAAAATCCTTAACCTATTACTTGTTTTCAGTTTACAACATTTATTCAGTAAGTGAAAAAGCCAAGTCGGCAAATTAACTAAGGAACAGAAGTAGGTTATGGTATAATGTGACTTGAATTTCAGTGGCATAGACTTGCATGTGTTTTTACATTTCAAGCGCAACTTCATATTATCCATTCATTATTTTACGCCGATATGTGACCTGTCCCTCGAGTGTGGCATTGTGCTGAAATGGTTTTACGAGGTCAGTTTTGCCTTATAGGCCGGCAGATGTTATGTAGCGCCCCGGGCAAACCATTATAGCTCGCGGTCCTATGAAATTTGCTGGTTACGAGTCTGCTACAGGGCGCCTTGTTGTCACGCCGTTATCTTTGCTAGTCCCTTTTATAAGTACTTACAAGTTTTAAGTGATTTGTAACCGGGCAGTAGGAGATTAAGACATTGTCATCTACCACTGGGGTGTACATTTAGTCGAGGATATCAAGGTAGAGAGAAACAGATAAAAGGGATGTTAAGATAAATATCCAGAAAGGGTAAGCAAATTGAAGAGACATAGAAGACGAAGACATGAAGGGAATATGAGAAATCAGTGGGACTAAGGGCCGTTACGTGTGTACAACTGAAAAGGAGGATATTAATAAAGTTAATATTGGTGTATCTAAGTGTATAAGAAAGGGAGGGGGAGAGAGGAGGAAAGGAAAAATTATATTAGGGCGTATAAGAAGAGTTGGGTTGAAATTTAATTCCAAATCCCGGTAAATAAGTCACAGAAAAAAAAGCCACAGGAAAAAGTGTCATTAATATTTCCTAGACAGTGACCCCAAGGGTTTTAATCCGGTATATATCCCACCTATGCGGCGTGTTTAGTACAAGCCAGTTGGGGATTACCGTAAAAACATAAACAAAAGACAGTAAATTAATATGACCTCTTTTTCCTGTAACTTTTTTCCCTTGCCAAAACTGTGACTTTTTTCTTGTGACTTTTTCTTGTGACTTTTTTCCTGTGACTTTTCCCTTAGCCAAAATGGTGACTTTTTTTTCTGTGACTTTATTACCGTCCACCGAAAGTCCGATCAAAGAGAAAATAAAGTCTGATAAAATAATTTGATGATCGAACATAACATGCTAACATGGCTCGCCCTAAGATCAAAAGATATTGACAAGAGAGTCTTTGAGGACAAGTCTTTGATGTTGGAAGGAGTACATTTCTTTGACAGTGCTTTGTACCTCCGTTCATATTCCCGTTTTCCATCTTTCCACCGTCTCTTAGAATTGATTCATGGTGCAACTGCGAGGTTTTCCTTCTGTTGCACCTTTCAAACCTTTTGGCTGTCAATTTTCGTTGCAGAGCTGAATGACCTCATAGGCTTCAGGGCTTGGCCTTTTGTCCTGAATTCTGTATTCTATTTCATTCCATTCTATTTGACAGTGTTTGAGTGTTACATTTTATTTTTGTTGTCTGTAACCTCAAAACGTTAAGGGTGGATTTCAAAGACTTATCGTATATGTCCTGTGTAACATGTAAGGGGGTGTTCACTAGTTTTCGAGATGGAACGAGACTCGCAAAGGTATCGTGATTGTTTTTACTGTATTATATATTTTGAAACTCGACAGCATGGGCCAGCACTGCAGATTCGGCAGCCAACAAAGGCTAAAATATTTTTTTTGTCTTTCAACGAGTGTGAGGACGTCAACAAGTAACCGGCGGGTTGTTAACGTGAGAGTTGTTCCTGTCGCTTGGTCGGTCGTTAGGGCTGTTTCCTTGTTTAGGCTGTGATCCAAACTATAAACTAAAGACGTGGCTGATTTCATTTCTTTTTTTTTTTTACCTTTTATCAGAGAAAATATGTAATATTTTACATTTCTGATAGTATTATACAGTTAGTTAATTTTATCAAAGTTGACTTAACTTTACAAAAACAAATATAATTTTATCGTACCATTCGGCTTGACGAATATTTTACCATGTACATTTTACAAATAATCTACGTATTTCAATGTTAATATTTTTCTGTAGTTACCCACATAAGATATTACCAGTATATATCTTTTTTTTTATTATCCGTGATTTTATATACCGTCGTTTACTTTTATTCCTGCTTTGTGGGCTAACCAAATCCTAACAATATAGTTACAAATCAAAATTACAGCAGTGTTCCTGTCCTTTTTTGAATGTTCTTCAAAATCCAATTCTGGGCGAAAGGCAGACCCAGTGAAAATCCCTGTCTTCTCATGTGCGTTGGACTTCAGGGTACTTCCTCCGTATGGGAGTAGTGCCGGCAGTGCACCTCATGCGGTGCACTGTAGGCATTGCTAAAGATTTTGTGCAGCGTCTCTTTGGCCCCTAGCTGCAACCCCTTTCATCCCTTTTACTGTACCTCCTCCACTCATATTCTCTCTCCTCCATCTTACTTTCCACTTTCTCCTAACAATTTTTTAACAGTGCAAATGCGAGGTCTTCCTGTTACACTTTGAAAAGTATAACATTTTTACTGTCAATTTCCGTTTCAGCGCGTGGCCTTTGGCCTAAATTCTACATTCTATTGTATTCTCTACATGGGACTTGAATATCGTGTTCCATAGCGGCGATATTTTCTCCCATTTCCACAAGACGAATGTATGCTATTGTTATATTGAAACCTCCTTATTCTGGTAAGAAACGAACGTATCAGGAATGAGTAGATTTGTAACAAATGAGACTAAAGCATTCAGCTATTTCTCTAAGAAGTACTGTGGCCGTTTACCGAAGTGGTGTCGATAGAGCTGTGCAAAAAACAAATTTAAGATAGGTTTAAAGTGAGGTACTGAGGAACATTGTTACAGGAAATTTCATGTATTATTGCAACTCGAGGCTAAGTATATTGTACACTGAACATTTTAAATAAAAGATAAAAACAATCAGAACTTTTTAGTTACGTAACATGTACAAATAAATAACTATGGGCAATAAAGTCAGCGCACAAACAACAGCTCATTTTAAGAATCAATTGACACAATGGATTAGTTATTTGTATTTTACTGTTAGCTCTTCCATGTAAAATGACCCTACGATATTTTAACGGTGGCCGGAAATATAGTCACAGGAAAAAAGTCAATTGTGGCTAGGAAAAAAAGGCCACATGAAAATAAGTCACAATTTATGGTGGCCGGTAATAAAGTCACAGGGAAAAGTCCACGATATTCCTTGAGAGTCATTATGATATTTGCAGTCTTTTGTTTATGTTTTCACAGTAATCCCCAACGGGCTCGTGCTAAACATGCCGCAAAGGCGGATACATACCGGGTTAAAATCCTTGGGGTCACTATCCTGGAACGAGTAATGTAACTTTTTCCTGTGACTTTTTTACCTGGACTCATTTTAACCGCCCGAAGATAATACAAAGTTCATTTATTCCAAGAGATGTATCTTACGTTCACTTCTGCTTCGGGAGAGCGCAAGATTAAACCTAATCCATTTCACTAGGAATCCTACGTCTAGTTCTTGTAATATGGCGGAAATTTATTAGTTATTTTGTTCACATAAAGAAGGTTTGGTTGCATTGCTGTGATCCACTAATTCTCTGTATTTGGTATAACCTCTGATGAGCCCAAATAATTTGTATTCTTCTGGAATAAATTCACACTACTCTGAAATAAGAAAATAATTAAGCATGTGGCATCCGTGACTTTCAATAAACTCAGAATAATAAAAAATATTTAAAAAATTCAATGTTTTCCAGAGATTTTAAAGCGGAATCTATTTAACAAGAGCCATGTAGGAGGGTAGTGACGTCAGTGCACCTCATGTGGTGCACTGTAGGCATTACTGAAGGTTCTTTGCAGCGTGTCTTCGGCCCCTAACTGCAACCCCTTTCGTTCCTTTTACTGTACTTCCTTTCATGCTCTCTTTCTTCCGTCTTAATTTCCACCTTCTCCCAACAATTGATTCATAGTGCAACTGTGAGGTTTTCCTCCTGCTACACCTTTCAAACCTTTTACTGTCAATTTCCATTTCAGCGCTGAATGACCTCATAGGTCCCAGTGCTTGTCCTTTGGCCTAAATATATGCAGTTCAATTCAATTCTATTTAGCAAGAGGTGCGGTAATGACGAAATGCTTATACACAAAGATTGCAAGCGTTAGGTTACAAAAAACTGCCATCTGATCAACTAACTTCATCTTTTTTTTTTTTTAGAAAACTTGCTAGCTAGTTAAGTATACCTTAGTTTAACCAGACCACTGAGCTGATTAACAGCTCTACTAGGGCTGGCCCGAAGGATTAGACTTATTTTACGTGGTTAAGAACCAACTGGGTACCTAGCAACGGGACCTTTAGCTTATTGTGGAATCCGAAACACATTATACCGAGAAATTAATTTCTATCACCAGAAATAAATTCCTCTAATTCTTCATTGGCCGGTCGGAGACTGGAACTCGGGCCTAGCAGAGTGCTAGCCGAGGAACTATCTCAATCATATAAAGAGTAATAGAGCCAAATGACAACATATCCTATTCCATAAACACCAGCATTTTCATTCAATATACCATACACAAAAATAACACATCTTGATAAAGATTTTTTTTCCAATTATATAAATTCTAAATTCCCACATGTTCAGATTTTATACAAGTGTAATGTAATGTGGAATACAGGTAAAAAAGTCACAGAAAAAGTCACAGGAAAAAAAGTCACATTAATCTTTCCTAGATAGTGACCCCCAAGGGTTTTAAACCCGGTATGCATACACCTTTGCGGCGTGTTTAGTACAAATCCGTTGGGGATTACCGTGAAAATATAAACAAAAGACTAAATTAATGTGACTTTTTCATAGTCAAAATTGACTTTTTGTGGCTTTTTCCAGTGACTATATTACCAGCCACCGTAATATGCTCTCTATCTTTATCAATGATCTCTTCGTCCTTGCGCGTCAAAATATCATTTATCAAATAAATCATAGAATCTCATCTTCAGTAACGAATTAATAACCGTCTTTGGGTGATTATTCATCACCCGCCTCTGTAATTTCGAATCCATCAAAAACGAGGACCTATCCATTCGAAATATATTCCTCCGTCCGTGGCCATAATTCCTAATCATTCAGATGCCGAGTGCCATCTCCCAGAGATTAATTGCTATCCATTCTGAGGTACGAGAACTGAAATAGCTGCGTTTCCATTTCAGGTCTCGTAAGATCTTCAAGAGGAAATTGACCAAAATTTCGCCCTGTGACGAGAAGGTCGAATGGAGATGAAACGTTGTTTTAAGATAACTTTTTTAAGAATATTATTTAAAACTATATTTTAGGACAAAATTTGAAAATATTATTTACAAGTCCTATTTTTCAGAGAAGGTTCTATATATCACAAGAACGAGATAACGATCTTAGTACATTTTGATATAATAATTTTACGTAATGAACTTTCATGCCTTCTTTAATTTCCATTAATACTATGGGTAGGTTAAAATCGTTTTTATCCAAGTTTTCTGTTTTTTTTTTTCTCTCAGATTTCGTAAGATTTTCAAAAGGAAATTGGCCAAAAACTTGTCGCTTGAGAGAGAGTCAAGTAGAGATGAAACAATCTTTTAAGATAAAATTTTAAAGTATTATTTAAAAGTATTATATTTTCAAAGAATTTCGCTTTCCTCCATCTTACCTTCCAACATCTGACAATTGATTCACAGTGCAACTGCGAAGTTTTCCTCCTGTTACACCTACAAACCTTTTACTGTCATAGGTCTCAGTGTTGGTCTTCGGCCAAAATTCTATATTCAGTTCAGTTAAAGAAGGATTAATGTTACACAAGATTTCCAGAAGGCAATTGGCCAGGAACTGGCCAAAAATTCGCCTTGTGCTGAGAGTCAAATAGAGCTGAAACTATATTTTAAGATGAAATTTGCCAGTGTTATTTAAAAGTAATATTTTTCAAAGAAGGTTTAATATTGCAAAAA
>NC_089797.1:9205394-9222894 GCF_040412425.1 Macrobrachium rosenbergii
CTCCTTTCATATTCTCTTCCTTCCATCTTGCTTTCCATCCTCTTTTAACAATTGATTCATAGCGCAACTACGAGATTTTCCTCCTGTTAAACCTTTCAAACCTTCTACTGTCAATTTCCGTTTCAGAGCTGAATGGCTTAAGTTGCCCAAGTTCTTGGCATGTATGCCTAAAATTTTAAAAATCTCTCTCTCTCTCTCTCTCTCTCTCTCTCTCTCTCTCTCTCTCTCTCTCTCTCTCTCTCTCTCTCTCTCTCTCTCTCTCTCTAATCTTCCCATCGTTAACCCTGAAATCTTGCTTTTCCACGCAAACACGTCCTGAAATATGTAATACTTTTCTGTGAGGTTCATCTTAAGAATCAGTTTCTAGTTAGGCCTATACCTACAGTCAGAGCATTATCATATTGAAAATAAGAGTTTAGCTTTAAACGAAAAAGATGTTTAGCTTTTCCAATAATGAAGTACTTAGGACCTGAACAACGGAAAATTAGGCAACAGAATAACAGAACACTGTTTTCCCATTAGGAGAACGAACTGTAGACCCATCAGGACACAACAGGAGAGGAAAGAAAATGCATTTGTTTTTTCTTTTGTAGAATTGGGAGATTTAGTTCCAGTTGGAAGGGAGATAAGGATTTCAGATTTTATCTTATTATAAAAAGAATAATATGTAAAAAAAAGGTTAAGAAGAATTAGAATAAAAGTCGATATATCAACAAACAACACTGAACGTAAAATGAAATTTATATAATCTGACAGCTAAATGGCCTCTGAGCTATAATTAATCTGTAAGAGGAAATTTAGCTTTGCTGAGATACTTACGGTTTTCATACTACATTTTAACATTTCCAAACTTAATTAAGGCCCACTGAACTACTGAGAAACAAACATTTGGGAAGACGTAAAACATTCAATACACTGTTATTGTTGCAAATTATCGAAATGGGTCACTATACCTGGCTAGGAGAAAATAGTTACCTAGAGTCATTGTCAATGAAATTTAATATTGTAAAGCTTGACACGTTTCAAATTGGGGTGAAATATATATGATATTCGTTCCACCTGACGTCGGGCTGCAAGCACGTGATATTGCAAGCGTTTCAGTGCTGCAACATCTGGCGTCATGAACAAAGGATGGGAGCTGAAGGGGTTCATTTGGTAAGATGCTTGGATTAGCCGGAACTAAAATAGCACGTATAGTTCTCGCCGCTAATTTTACCCGTGACGTTTCTTATAAACTTTTAAACATTATGCCACGAATAGCCTATTCATATCTGATTCAATATACCACATAATTATGTTAATGTTTTATATCTAAAGAAAATTATACTGTAAGTGCTCCTACCCGGAATGGGATTCAGGCCTCGGCCTCTTATGGTAAGGACTTTGGATGTTAGTGGCTGTCCATTCTGCTGTTTAGAAAGATACAAGGTAATTCCGACACTTTCGTTCCTATTCATGTCACATTCAGTGCCTTTGTGCTTGTAATCGAATAAACCACCTACTTTATGGCAGACAAATTCCCCTTCCAAATTTTCTCGTGCACTTTTTATCATTTTAATTCTAAGCCACGAATAATACATGCAGAAATGTTATTATGTATACTTATATATATATATATATATATATATATATATATATATATATATATATATATATATATATATATATATATATATATATATATATATATATATATATATATATATATATATATATAAGGTAGAAATAATCAACACACAATCACGTGTGGAACAGAAATTAATTTCTGACTCACATCAGGATCAAACCCAGGTCTTTCAATTGAAAGGCAAGGGCGCTGCCCACTAGGCCATACAAATCAAAAAGAAGTTGGAACCTGAAAGCAACTGCACCCGAGGAATTACCTGGGCAAGCTAACTCCTTGCATACCAGCGAGCTTTCCCCAGCTTCCTGACTGCTGTCAATTGGGTCATTGCTGAGTGCGGGAAGTTGGGGAAAACTTGCTGGTATGCAAGCAGTTAACTTGTCCAGGTAATTCCTTGGGTGCAGTTGCTCATAGGTTCCAACTTCTTTGAAGCAGGGACTTTTATTTGACCTGATCCTGTGGGCACACATATATATATATATATATTTGCCTTTCAATTTAAAGACCTGGGTTCGATCCTGATATATATATATATATATATATATATATATATATATATATATATATATATATATATATATATATCTATATATATATATATATATATATATATATATATATATATATATATATATATATATATGTGTGTGTGTGTGTGTGTGTGTTGTGGGGGGGCGCCCGGTGAGTGTCGAGGTTAATGATATCAAAACAATACATCTGATATTAATTTTTTAAGAAAACCAATTCCCCTGTTTATTGTCATATCCGTTAGATGTATTACATACGCTCAATTCTGCCGTTGTTTCTATTTAACCAAGCTTGTCATGTAACCGTAAAATCAAAAGGCCTTTTGTTCAGCTCAAAGTTGTTTGTCGTACCCTGCAAATACCACTGCTCTTTGTTTATTTGCCCAAGTGCTGGAAGGGTAACTTAAGACCAACTTCAGATGCTGCATGAAGCATTTGAATGTAGTTTAACAGACAATCCTATGATGTCCTATCACAAAGTAGGATTCCGAGCATAAACTTTAGGATATTCACCTCGACATCAAATACTGCCAGAATGCTGTTGTCTTTCCGACTTCCACTAACTACAAAGAATACAACTTTCATGTCTCAGACATCAGCTAGCTTGCTCTGCAGTTCAAGAGACATGTCTCAATGGCTGGATGCTCCCATTTCTGAATTATTTAGAGCATTGTTGCTTAGCATTAGCTGAACTGGTGTTTTGGTAATGATTTCCTTTACTTGTGCAAAATAAAATCAATGGTGTATCTATCATCGTTAGTAATAGTTTTTTTTTTTTTTAACGCTGTAGTTTAGTAATGTGAAGAATTGCGAGATAGTTTTAACTATGTAAACGTATGCAGATTTTATATAATAATAATAATAATAATAATAATAATAATAATAATAATAATAATAATAATAATAATAATAATAATAATAATAATAATAATCCTAAGAAATTCACAACATCGTCATAAGTCATAACCACTTATATAATAAAAATCCACATGTTAATTCAAATAGTTGTGGATTGTAATAATAATAATAATAATAATAATAATAATAATAATAATAATAATAATAATAATAATGAAGAAACAAATCCACAGTATTGTACATGTACATATATGTATTATAGATAAAACTGTACAGGTTCCCGAAAGCTACCTGTACAATTTTATCTTTAAATATGTGTACATATACATAACGGTGGATTTGTTTCTCCATTTTAAGACTCATTCTACTATGAGTATTTTTAACAATAATAATAATAATAATAATAATAATAATAATAATAATAATAATAATAATAATAATAATAATCAGTACACCTGGAACCTATTATCCGCTTTTTCCATATGCAAAGGTGTTCCCATTTAATGTACTGTGTTAGCTATTTATTACTGTCCTGATAAGAGAGTAATTTACACTCCATTAATGAGTGTCTCTCTAGTATAATCAATCTTTGGGGTATAGCATGCAACAGGACCTATTTATTTATTTATTTTTCTTTTAGGAGAGCGTTTAACTGCGTGGCATAGGATTTTTTGCACCATACTTATATGAGAGAAAAACATTGGCTTGCTTAAATTTTATTTTTCTGTAAAAGAAAACCATTGTGCTGGCTTTGTCTGTCCGTCCGCACTTTATTCTATCCGCACTTTTTTCTGTCCGCCATCAGATCTTAAAAACTACTGGGGCTAGAGGGCTGCAAATTGATATGTTGATCATCCCCGCTCCAGACATCAAACATACCAAATTGCAGCCTTCTAGGCTCTGTATTTTTATTTTATTCAAGGTTAAATTTAGCCATAATCGTGCTTCTGACAACGATATAGGATATCCCACCACCGGGCAGTGGTTAAAGTTTCATGGGCCGCGGATCATGATACCGAGACCACCGAAAGATAGATCTATTTTCGGTGGCCTTGATTATACGCTGTAGTGGCTGTACAGAAAACTGGATTGAGCCGAAGAAACTTTGATCCTATTGGTAGAAGGAGTATTTGCCTACCTTGTGATCTTTTCCTAATTATCTCTATGTGTACGAGAGAGAGAGAGAGAGAGAGAGAGAGAGAGAGAGAGAGAGAGAGAGAGAGAGAGAGAGAGAGGAATAAAATAGAGTTTTGAGGAAAACCCACTTCGGAAGAATCATATGTTCTCTCATAGTTTCATTATTTCCATGATTGTGTTTTGAATCAATTGCTCTCTCTCTCTCTCTCTCTCTCTCTCTCTCTCTCTCTCTCTCTCTCTCTCTCTCTCTCTCTCTCTCTATATATATATATATATATATATATATATATATATATATATATATATATATATATATATATATATATATATATATATATATATATATATATATATGCGTACATAAACTTGGTATTACATCAACTTTTTCATAACATTACAGTACAACTTTTATCAAATTTCTTTGACGATTCTCCCACATACTCTATTAAATAAAACAAGTTTTTACGAAGTTTAAATTTCTAAATGAATAGGAAAAGTTTTCATCAAAGAGGTTTTGATTGAAATAAAAAGAGACAGATACAAATAAAGAATAAATGTCTGTTGTACAAAGAACTCTTCCCTGCCTATTTTCAATTTCACGTTTGATATCTGAAGGCAAATAACTTATTATTCATTCCATCACGTTCTAGAGACAAACATATTCCTAAAAGGATGCTGACGCAGACTGTCAAAGGGTTTCTGGGAAACGAAAAAAAAAATTCTGTTGACTTAGGTAACCTCACTTCAATTGAAAGACGACTGTAACAACTTCAGTGTTTTCAAAATAAACGTCTTAACTCTGTATGTGACAGTCGCGAATTTCCAGCAATGAAACAGTTCTCGGAATATAAATCTACAGGCGACTCCATATATCCTGCAAACCCAATAACTGGGGCTTGCCTTTCGGCCCCAACCTCTCTCTCTCTCTCTCTCTCTCTCTCTCTCTCTCTCTCTCTCTCTCTCTCTCTCTCTCTCTCTCTCAAATCCCCGCACTTGACGGGCATGATCACAGCAGATTTAGCATTAACTTCTACCTCTCTTGATACCCTACGGTTAGCTATGTAGACTGGAAGGCGAGTGTGTTAGTTCCTCGTTGGACGAGTCGGTAGAGTTCTCGGGTAGCACTCTGCTAGGCCCGAGTTCGAGTCTCCGACCGGCCAATGAAGAATTAGAAGAATTTATTTCTGGTGATAGATAAATTCATTTCTCGGTATAATGTGGTTTGGATCCTACAATAAGCTGTAGGTCCGGTTGCTAGGTAACCAGTTGGTTTTTAGCCACGTAAAATAAGCCAGCCCTAGGAGAGCTGTTAATCAGCTCAGTGGTCTGGTTAAACTAAGGTATATTTATTTCTTTTTGTCGAGTGTTTGAGTCACTTACAGTAGGTACCAAACCATTTATCACTTATAATTCTCCTTCGGTGATATTCCAGAAGTAGCGAGAACTGGATATTAAACGACGTTTTTAGCTTTATCTATCTATCTATCTATCTATCTATATATATATATATATATATATATATATATATATATATATATATATATATATACAAACCTTAAGGTGTTTTATATATAAAACAGCATAAGACTTGTAAATTTATCTCAGTATTGTTTAAAAGGCATACTTCAAATTATTACCTTAGTAGTAGAAGGCAACAAGTCATGGGAGCTCCGTTTTCTGTCTGATAATGACTGATCTGGAAAATGGAAAACAGCCTCTACTTTCTCGACGTCAGAATTAAATTTCGAGCATTGAAAGCAACGTCCGGGAACAGCTTTCGGATGATCAGGTGTTAGTAGATCAAAAGGGTCGTTCTTCCTTTATGCAATCACAATCTCAGCGAGGCCAAAACTTACGGACGAGGCTTGCGCTAGGAAATCAAGTTAGGTCTTTGATCTTACTGGCTACTTCAGCTTCGAATCATTTTGTTTGTAGAATGACTTCAGACACACACACTCTCTCTCTCTCTCTCTCTCTCTCTCTCTCTCTCTCTCTCTCTCTCTCTCTCTCTCTCTCTCTATCTTTTCCGTTTGTGTTTCACTGTCAACTTCAGTGGGTATATACCTAATGAGTCTGTCTCCATGGGCATTTATAAAATAAAGGGTCAAAGCAATATATATATATATATATATATATATATATATATATATATATATATATATATATATATATATATATATATATATATATATATATATATATATATATGTTATGCGTTTTTATGGGCTCCTTCTATTAGATGGATTTCTGTTTTAACAGAAAATATTTCATAGTCATATATACTCGTATACATTAGATACCATCCAGTTTGAATGAGGTCCTTTTAGTAATTCTACTAGTGCACAGAACAATTGTGTATGTGATAAAGTTAATATACATACATATACAGTATACAGTATATATATATATATATATATATATATATATATATATATATATATATATATATATATATGTGTGTGTGTGTGTGTGTGTGTGTGTGTGTGTGTGTGTGTTACTAATGCACACGTAACTCGTACATTTTCAAATGTTAAACCAAAACCACCCTCTAATATCCAATTCTTTTCACCTTATATTAGGAGTAGCTGGAACTCTAGAACTCCAGGAGAATTACTAATAATAGTTGCATCTGGCCCGGCCAAGGTTCTAACCTAAGCCTTTGCGGTTTGATAAGAGGTGACAGTTACTTAACCATGTACCTATCCAGAGATATGTAATTTGTTTAAATTCTTGACTCTCTTGTCCTCATTCCAGTTGGTAGATTTGAAATCGACCAATCACCTTGATAGTTGAGTGCCTTGTTTGTAATGCGTGACTATTTATCATAGTTTTAACGTAATATATTCATATTTTTTTTACATAATGATATTACACCACAATTACCTTATAAATAGGGAATTCACTTTTCACTGAGAACACCTAATACCAAAGGGAATTATAGTAGAGATTACAGTGGAGTAGAGGCGGTTATGGGTTGTAGGCCAAGCGTGGAGGGGTTATTGTAAGAGGGGCGAGTAGGGAGGTTATAAGGTTGTGAAAATTGTGAATATTTGTGTGTGAATGTGTGAAATGCAGGGACTGGGTAAGCCTAGGAAATAGGCTATGCTCGTATGACGACAATTAGATGTTGACTGGGAACAAAATTTATGGTTGTAGGAGGGGTTACTCGTTCGTGACAATATTGTTTACGCGTAAAACATTGCGTCAGAGAGAGAGAGAGAGAGAGAGAGAGAGAGAGAGAGAGAGAGATATGCTCTAAGCCTTTGTGGGGAGAGATAAACGAAGGGCCCCTCTAGACTAACAGTTCTTTGACGCAAAGGCTTAGAACTCTCTCTCTCTCTCTCTCTCTCTCTCTCTCTCTCTCTCACATCACCCCTCTCTTTCCCTATCTCCCTCTTCCGCTGGGAGAATGTTCACCCAACATGGTCAAAAAAAAAAAAAAAAAAAGAGACCGCCAAAAGAATTTACATTTTATTGGACAGTCTTTTTGCTCCTCAATTAGTCACCACCTGAAATCGATAGACTCATTTCTTTTGCATTTTTTTATGCTTCCCTCTAGAATTTTCTCGTCAGTGGTGAGGATATTTTTAATTTAAAGGTCTTTTTCTTTTGCACTACGGCATTTCATTTGGACTCGATCTTTACTTGGCTAAAAAACATTTTGGGGTTCCTGGTCATTAAACTGGTTTCGAAAGAAGTTGGATATAGTTCTTAAAATAATTTCAGGTATGTGTATCTACACCTTTATTTTTATCCAAATTCATGGGAGTAGAGAGAGACACACATAATATATATATATATATATATATATATATATATATATATATATATATATATATATATATATATATATATATATATATATATATTCATTATATATATATATATATATATTATATATATATATATATATATATATATATATATATATATATATATATATATATATATATATATATATATATATATATATATATATATAAACCTAGACCTATATTTACTATATTAAGTATACGTCATACAAATTTATATATACATGCACTTACATGTGCTTGTATTTGTAAAGGTATATTACCATACTCACTCCAATGCTGTCATCTAGCCAGGCTTATTCAAGAGGATAGGTTAGAGTGAATCCATTGTCACAGTTCAGACCTATCTTGAATTGATGATTCAATTAAATAGACTCATATTACAATTTAAAAGAAAAAGTACTCAGGCAATGACTCTATCTTTGCAACCTAAGCACCATCAAACTTGAACGTTCACAAACAGTATGTTAAAAAGAGAGGTTCTAAATAGATTAAGAAAGAGAATAGATGGATAGATGGGAGGAGATACAAAGGGTGAATATGGAAACACAATATCCTTGACAAGGAAGAAAAAAAAGTCAAGGGTATCTCACACGGAACGAGAACAAGTTCTGTATTCTTAAGACTAGCAGATAAACATTTTGCTCCAGACACAATAAAGATTCATTTACAGCCAAAGGATTAAAATCTTAAAGAAGTTACTTTTAAACATATCCTTATAGATGTCAAACTTACTGAAGAAAGTTCACTAAGACTGGAGGTGCCTTGAAATTCGAACGAAAGGATTTCTCAGCAAGAAAAAATACTAGAGAAAGCAAAAGTTCCAGAAGGATTTAGTACTTTGAAACAACCGTCATGAAAGCAGCAAAGCTGTAGATTAAAGGATTAACTTGGCTACCATTCTTTGCGAGGTGGTCAACATGTTATTGGTTCGCTGAGAGAGTAAATTAGATTTAAAAATGATTGAAAACATAGGTCGTTCCTTTTCAAATTGTTTAAAGATTTGTTAGGTGTTCAACATGTTACTGGTTGGCTGAGAGAGTAAATTAGATTTAAAATTGAGCAAAATGAGGATAAAACAGAGGCAGTTCTTCTGCAAATTATTTAAAGAATTAAGCTAGAAGGCAGACGAGGCCAGATGCCTTTTAGTTTTCTGTTAAAGAAAATATTGTGACGGCTTTGTCTGTCCGTCCACATTTTATCCTGTCCGCACTTTCTTCTGTCCGCACTTTTTTGTCCGCCCACAGATCTTGAAAACTACTGAGGCTAGAGGGCTGCAAAATTGTTTGTTGATTAGCCACCCTCCAATCATCAAACATACCATATTGCAGCCCTCTAGCCTCAGCAGTTTTTAAAAATTTTTTTTAAGGTTAAAGTTAGCCTTAATCGTGCGTCTGGCAACGATATAGGCCAGGCCACCACCGGGCCGTGGTTAAAGTTTCATGGGCTTCGGCTTATACAGTATTATACCGAGACCACCGAAAGATATATCTATTTTCGATGGCCTTGATTATACGATGTACAGATAACTCGATTCCGCCCAAGAAACTTCGTCCCATTTTTGACTTGTTTAATCTTATAGCAGATAAGTAAATACCTAATCTGACGAGACTAGGTTAAAGAGTCACTGAATAAGACGACCCAAGGCATTCGAAAATTAGAACAAAACATTTACTTTCAACTAGGAGGACAAGCTGCAGATAGTCCGTGAAGCGAGAGAGCGGAATAGTCAGCTGACGCGTCAGAGATCACCGGAGTGGCAAAACCCCGGAAACTTTTGTCACCTGAATTATTTGATAGTGTTCCCTCAGAGTGAAAGAGCACGCCATTCCTTAGAGATTTGCCAGACGCATAGGTTAACAGAGAGAGAGAGAGAGAGAGAGAGAGAGAGAGAGAGAGAGAGAGAGTGATAAACATTCTCCATGAATAAGTCTCAGAAGATAGCGAGCTGCTGTGAGCACAGACAAATATTTATTTATTACTGCCTGACGTATCTTTAATCTTAGATGCCAGCTCGTTGATGGCGCAATAAAAATATGGATGGAATGAAACTGTTATCATCTTTTGCAGAAGACCAGCTTCTCAAATAAGTAAAAAAAAAAAAAAATGACTTTGTCATTCCACGCCATGGGTCTTCGTAAGGATGTACCTGACGCCCTGACCGCTAAACTCAGAGTGGTTTGGGTTTCTAAGAAACTTACTTGAGGCCAGTTGTAATGAAAGCGAACAGAGATTTGTGTCAAGACCTCAGATGAGGAGTCTCTGTCTTAAGCAACTGTCTGCCATTGGAAACGCAAAAATGCGCTGAAGTTTCTTCTGTACAGCGTATAATCAATGATACTGAAAACAAATCTATCTTTCGGTGGTCTCGGTATAATGCTGTGAGCTGCGGCTCATGAAACTTTAACCACAGCCGGGTGGTGGCATATCCTATATCGTTGCCAGAGGCACGATTATGGCTAACTTTAACCTTAAAGAAAATAGAAACTACTGAGGCTAGAGGGCTACAATTTGGTATGCTTGATGACTGGAGGGTGGATGATCAACGTACCAATTTGCAGCCCTCTAGCCTCTGTAGTTTTTAAGATCTGAGGGCGGACAGAAAAAAAGTGCGGACGGGCAGACAAAGCCGGCACAATAGTTTTCTTTTACAGAAAACTAAAAAGGAAAGCTATGAAGATATAATACTACCGAAAAATGGAGAAACGGTTCCGACATCCTCATAGTTCTGAAGAACAGAGAACATGTCCGTCTTTTCTGAAATGTCATTGCAGAAAAGAAACTCACGCGAGTGTTTCCATAGAGAACTAATATAACAGATTTACCGCTCCAGTGGGATTGCTTGCCAGTTAATATTTATTATTATCGCAAATTTGGTCCAAAACTTAACTGAGCATAGTGAGTAATGGGAAAGAGTCCGGATTGATACTGGAAAGTGAAACAGACATTGGGCTGGAGGGCTGTTGCTCAATTTTGTATTTTGCGATCTTAGGTTATCTTTCTAGATCATGTCAAGATTAGCGAACCCACTTGCAGCAGGGTTCGCTATTCGTTTCATAAAGATTATTGGGTTCGTTATTCATTACATGGAAATTATCGGATTCGCTGTTCTAGACATAAACACTTCGGTACCAGACATCTGATCCCCCAGGGGCCAGTACTAAACAAAGCGAAATACATTTGGCACCTCCAGGGGCTAGTACTAAACACTGCGAAACAGTGTAGATGAATCACTGTTTCGCCGTGTTTAGTACTAGCCCTCATGTGGAATTGGAGTTCGGACCGGAAAGGGTTGGCCATTCTTTACGTGGGGATCACTGGGTTCGCTGTTCTTGACATGGAGATGTTGGGTTTGCTAGTCTTGACATGATCCATCTTTCTTTCTTTTTTTTTTCTTTCTTTCTTTCTATCTAATAAACACCTTATTCTTTGGAAGCTTGATTTTCAAGTCAGTGGCCCCTGTGGGCTTGTTCCATATGTAAAGGTCTCATCTTCTGAATGATAATAGCCTAATAATAATGGTGTAAACACACTGTCAAAAATTACAACTATTAAGATGATGGTTGACGAGGCTAGTTCTGAATACAGAACCACTGGGCACCTTTGCGAAATCTGGATTATTGTACTTTTCTACTTACTCATAAAAGGGGTCTTATGCGAGTGAGTGCTTTCTCCGCCTGGTGGATTACTGCAGGTGTAAACGTGGAATCCATTACCAGTGGATTATCTTGGTGACACCCAGGAAATAGCAGCTGTAAGGCTGCACGTTGTGTTCCACATGGAAGTGCTGTTGTACATAACATATTTCTAATGCTGTTATTACTACAACCTCTGCAACATCTATAAGCCACTGTTCTAGTTTGGTTATTAAGTTGTGAAGTTTTAAGGTAATCATGTCAAAAGGAAATTTATGCTTATGCAGAAAAGTAAAACTTTTAAGGGTCATTAGTATCACGGAAACTATCTTGTTAATAACATCTAAAGGTTGAGGGGAACGCCGTGCCGTCAGTGCACCTCACGCGTTGCACTGTAGGCGTTACTTAAGGCTCTTTGCAGCGTCCTTTTGGCCGCCCTAGCTGTGATCTCTTTCATTCTTTTTACTGTACCTCCGTTCGTAGTCTCTTTCTACCGTTTACTTTCCACCCTCTCCTAACAATTGTTTCACAGTGCAACTACGAGGTTTTCCTCCTGTTACGCCTTTAAAACATTTTTAATCTTAATTTCCCTTTCAGCGCTGAATGACCTCATGGGTCTCAGGGCTTGGGCCATTGGCCTAAATTTTATATTCCACCCCAAGGTTGAGAGGAAGAGCGAAATATTCGCTAGCTATGGAACACTCTTCAACCAGGAGTACTAAAATTTTATAACACACAAACTGCACGGAAAGTGAGAGGTAGTTTTTCCTCGATAAGAAAACAAAATATTAAAACTTTTCCATTTTCTCTTTCCTTTAACTTATTGTACAGAAAGGAGTCTTCTGAAAGTTATAATAGTGACGACAAGATATCTGTAGCTTCTCAAGAATTATTACATTGTATCTTTAACAGGTTTTCTCGCCTGCGCGTTTAACTTTTTTTTTTTTTTTGTCAGAGCTTTGATGATTTTCTTTAGAAACTCGAATGTTACTCTTTAAGTCTTTTTCACTTTGGTCGAACGAAAAATCAGATATTTTGCTTCACTTTTCAAAATGGCGCGGCCTGTTTCTCTTCGTCAATATATTTTTCTTTGTCTAATATATTTTTAGGCAATGTACTTTAATTTCATGACGTCAAACAGGACATTTTTTTTTTGTTTCTTTAGCGTTCCCGAAACATTTGAGCAAATCTTTGCATTTTAATATTTGAAGGGTCAACACACATATAACAAAAACAATGACAAGGTTCCTTTTTTTTGCGCCTGCGCACTGCGCCGTCACTGCCAGATTGCCAACTCAGAGTCTCACCTTCCTCGTAATTTAGATATTTGTAAACAAACGCATTAAATTTAATGAAAAAATACGTAAGCTTAAGGGAGACGAAAAGCCTTGTCACCCAGCAATAGTTCTTACTCTCGGAAATGATAAGAAAATTAGATACACATGTGGAAGGGGGGATAATACCTTGAAGGATCTGAATCACTAGCGGATCCACGGGTGGGGGGCCACCTGGCCACGTGCCCCCCCCCAGTGGAAAATAATGACAAAATAATAATGTTGAAGATTTTAGATAATAATAACATAAATGAGAAATATAGAAATGGGGGAAAATCTAATATATATATATATATATATATATATATATATATATATATATATATATATATATATATATATATATATATATATATATATATATACATATATATATGCATATGTATATATGTATATATATACATATATTTATATATAATATATATATATATATATATATATATATATATATATATATATATATATATATATATATATATATATATACATATATAAATTATATATATATATGCACACACACAGTGTGTGTGATGTGTGTGATAAATGAATCACGTACAAAAGTGATAATAATCATATATGTAATATAATAATATGAAAATTGGTGCCCCACCCATTAAATTTCTCTGAATCCTCTAATGATCTGAATATAATTTTCACTAAAATGATTCATATCCAACCACAACTTCCCTTTTCAACCACATCTCTCTGAAGCTTTCTTCAGCACAGAATAAATATTAACTTTACGTCAGACCCTTCTCCGGAACACAATCTTCTCAAGGGTGGTAGGCAAGGATTACTTGGGAGCTTGAGGTAGCCTTTGTGTCGTAGGAGGAGCTTACGGTCTTCTTGGTATAAAGTGTAGGGGGGAAAAAGGGGTTCTCCAGAGCTCAAGAAGCCAAGAACTCCCACTTTATACTAAAAGCATACGAAGATGAAAGAGGATTCAGTCTTCCTGTCCGCTTGTTTCGAAAGGTTGAGGTTGATCTCAGCGTAGCAGTTTTGATCGTCGTTACGTTTTTAGCTTTTTCTGTCCACCCTCAGGTCTTGAAAAACTACTGAGGGTAGAGGGCTGCGAATTGGTATGTTGATCAGCCACCCCCAAATCATCAAACATACCAAATTGCAGCCCTCTAGCCTCACTAGTTTTTATTTTATTTAAGGTTAAAGTTTGCCATAATCGTGCTTCTGGCAACGATATAGGATATGCCACCACCGAGCCGTGGTTAAAGTTTTATGGCCCGCGGATCATACAGCATTATACCGAGACCACCGACGGATAGATCTATTTTCAGTGGACTTGATTATACGTTGTAGCGGTTGTGCAGAAAACTCGATTGCGCCGAAGAAACTTCGGTGCATTTTTTACTTGTTTAGATAGAATTCAACGAATATAAAAAACTTTTTGTGGGTACATACAGAGATTTTGTACAATGCATTATTAAATGGAAGTTTCTTTGAAGGAGTTATGCGTTTGATGATGCTGATTACACCGTAAATTTATTTCATAACAGCAAGAGGCGCTTATTTTTCGCAAAACGTTTGAAATATAAAATAGATTAATAAAAAAAGCATTCCAACATAGATCAATAATCGAACCGAGAAAAATCGATGAAAAAAATTACATGCGATGAAACCTACATGAAACAAAACCCCCAAAATTGATTATATCAGAATAATTCCGCGTATCTCATCCCTAAGAAAAATAAAATAAAACAAAATAAGATAAAATAAAATAAAATGAAGATCAAGATTATACTTTCGATGCCTTACCATGAAGTATTTTTTCCGGATGAATAACGAAGGTAAGATAAAGATGGAGAGGGTAAGATTCTAACTCTCGGACTTACGTAAATGTGCATCGTCTATATTTCAAGCGGACGAGTGTTTGTACAGAAGCATCTGATTTGTACAGAAGCATCTGACCTTTACCTGAAAGGCACTTCTGGCGTCACAGGACCATTATCCCGCTTTAATTAGTCATCAAGGAACGAATATCTTCGACCAGCACTCCCTGGGAGTGACGCGAACCCCAGCAGCGCCGTCTGCAGGATCGGAAAACTGCCTGCAAGGGTGAGGCTGGTAATCTAGCCTCTGAATTAATCCAAGAGAATTGTAGAAATGGAGCCGCCTTAATTACAGAAAATAAGAAGACCAATTAAGATTTCTGACGTACCGCGCGAGGCGAGGCGAATTTTCTGTTTCTCTGCTCGTTTCTGACAAAAATAGATACAACCAATTGCCAATTTTCAGCCACGGGGATATGGTTTACGAGTTTCCTTTGCTTTCGAGGGAAAAGATTAAATCATATTCCTTCAGCTGAAAGTTGGCAATTGGTTATATCTAATTTTTGACAGGAGATCCTTTGCCAGGAGTATGGCGTCGTGTCGTAATATAGCGGATATTCGCCAGCTATTTCTTCATAGGTTAAATCAATTTTTTTGACAGAAGAACCTTTGCCTGGAATATGGCGTCGTGTCGTAATATAGCGGATATGCGCCAACTATTTATTCATAGGTTAAGCTACAGAGGAGATTCAGTCAGTGTTTTCTTCAATAAATAATTTAATTGCTGGATGTACGAAGACGTCAGTACCACTCTTTAAGAAACCCCTCTTTCTAACAGCAAATAAAGCAACTATAGGGATCTCAAGTCACATAAAACCTTATTTAAGTGTTATTTTTGGACGCTTAATGTAAAAAAGAAAATTTTCACAAAAACTAATAATAATAATAATAATAATAATAATAATAATAATAATAATAATAATAATAATAATAATAATAATAATATTTTGCAACGTTTCCCCAACCTAGTGTTATTTTGAGCGATAAATCCTCTGCCCGGTGGAATCCGTTCATCAATTAGAGGGTGTGCATTTATAATATTTTTGTGATGTTCTGGTTGAAAAACATAATTATCTCCCGTTAATGTATTTGCCCAGAGCTGTGTAGTTAAATATAGGTGCGATTTCCTTGCTTTTCAAAAGCTGCATTTGAATGTTTTGAAGGAAGGCTCGTCATGTGGTATGTGGCGTATTTTATTGAATGAGTATCTCCTGCCACATTGTCAAAGGCCCTTTGAACGTTGCTTGTTGCAATCAATGACATTTTTAACATTTTAGTTTTTTTTTTTTTGCTTGTAACTATGTTGACAGTGTTGTTGCTTGTTTAGAGTTCCAGTTTTGACGAAAGCTAAGTTGCTTCTTCAATAAACAAGTGAAAAATGCTCCGAAGTGGGCCTATCCTATATCGTTGCCAGGAGCACGATTATGGCTAACTTTAACCTTAAGCAAAATAAAAACTACTGAGGCTAGAGGGCTGCAATTTGGTATGTTTGATGACTGGAGGGTGGATGATCCACATACCAATTTGCAGCCCTCTAGCCTCAGTAGTTTTTAAGATCTGAGGGAGGACAGAAAAAGTGCGGACAGACAAAGCCGTCTCAATAGTTTTCTTTTACAGACTCTAATAAAAAGTTTATTATACTAAAAATGGTATAGAATTTGTTAAAAGCTTATTTTTTAGATAGTTTGTATTTTCATTAAGGGTAACAGATGAGTCCGTATTTAAGTGGTCCAGAATCATCCTTGCCCGGATTTTTAGACATAAAACTCTTATCTCCTGAAGAATGATGGAAATATTTTGTGTTTCTAGAACAATATTCCACTATGGGTACTGAATAGTACTTTGTTAGTGTTTTCTGGAAAATCTTTAAATTGTATTGTTATTACTCCAGTCAGTCTCTCAGCTTACTTATTGTATTACTTTACTGCTTCGTTAAATTCGTTCATTACATAACGTCTCATCATTATTTTCTTCGACTTCATAAATGCTGACGCTGTTGAAGTCTGCCTCTAAGCTGTCATTATCTAATTGTTTTATGTGTCTTTTACCAAATCAGCCTGTTTACTTTGGTCCCGTATTATGTTTCCCAGAGGTGTATTTCATCTTCACTAGCTTCACGGGCAATGTCCAAAGCTAAGGATAGGGTACGTTGTCTTTTACTATTTTTTTTTTTGTGAAGAATCTGGTAAGGTTCGTGTAACACTCTACCGCTCATTGCATAATTCTTTCCGTTATTATACTGCTGCAGTTTTTTTTTTATTTCTAATAAAATGAAATAGTTTCCAGGATATGGAGGCAATTTTGTGTCTGTAGTTAGGATGGATTTAGGGGGTGTGGGGGGTTGCTTCTGGGGGATGGGGGTTGGGGGTGGTGTGTTGCTGTAGCCTGGGAGAACGGGATTGGATATTTTTATTCGGTGTCAGCGTACTTTTGACTTTTTTTTGTTGTATTGTATTTATCAATTATGGTGCAAAATATAATTATGCAGGTTGATTTAGCATCTGTTATGATCCTTTATTTTTTTATTTTCTGTATCCAGGAAATCAGTAGATTTGTTGTTATACCTGTGATACTCAACGTTCTTGATACTGATTTGTATTTTTCTGTTTGATGTTCAAAGGACTAATGTGATCTTTTTGGAACTTGTAAATGTGACCTGTTTGGAACTTGTAATATGACCTGTTTGGAACTTATAAATGTGACCTATTTGGAACGTGTAAATGTGACCT
>NC_089797.1:9227894-9237894 GCF_040412425.1 Macrobrachium rosenbergii
TATATATATATATATATATATATATATATATATATATATATATATATATATATATATATATATATATATATATATATATATATATATAATATATATATATATATATATATATATATATATATATATATATATATATATATATATTATATATATATATATTTATACATATATGCATATATATATATATATATATATATATATATATATATATATATATATATATATTTTATATATATATATATATATATATATATATATATATATATATATATATTTATACATACATATATATATATATATATATATATATATATATATATATATATATATATATATATATATATATATATATATATATATATATATATATATATTTATACATACATATATATATATATATATATATATATATATATATATATATATATATATATATATATATATATATATATATATATATATATATATATATATATATATGCATATATGTATAAATATATATATATAATATATATATATATATATATATATATATATATATATAATATATATATATATATATATATATATATATATATATATATATATATATATATATATATATATATATATATATATACATATATATATATATATATATATATATATATATATATATATATATATATATATATATATATATATATATATAATTAATGATAAAAACAAAATACACACACACATGCATATAGCATATATATATATAAATAAAATATATATATATATATATATATATATATATATATATATATATACATATACACATATATATATATATGTGTGTGTTTGTGTGTGCTTGTGTGTGTAGTTATATTTTTAGAAAGAACTTTATACCAATTTTGTATACCTTCACTGGTAGAAGATTTCGTATAAAATAATTGTGATTTCTATTTCTGGGTGATCTATTCTTTTTTTATTTAAATTATCGTTGATCTTTGGAATGTAACAGTCTACAATACCCATTCATATCCAAGCCCTTGTTTAAATTTTCAAATCCTGTTTATGCCCGTTTATGATTATAGGTGATTTATGGGACAGTCTCACACTTCTCTGTCTTCACAGATCTTATAGCGTTTCTCAAGGATCTTACCTTTCGAATGTTTTTACTGTTTTCATTGCTGACTTTGTGGAGACGAGTTGAGTAAGAGGCAGCGTCTGGGTACTTTCTAATTTAATGTCATGCTGTTGTTTTTAATTAAGCTGGCTTTATGCCAGCACGGGCTCTTGCTCGAAGAGCAGCCCGTAAATTTAATGTCACAAAATTCTGACAAGACATGGACTTCCGCCAACGGAAAGGCAGCATCTCACATCAGAGCAAGACAGGCATAATTTTATGGCCAGGTGTGTTTTCTCACACCTGGAAAACAGTTAACAATTCTTTGTACAATAAGGAGAGTTCTCCATTACATATGGTTCGAAAGCTTGAAGCGTTTCACATTTACAGATGGTTTTCGTTTTACAAATGAGATACTGTAGTTCCTGGAAATACATGAAAACCGCAGCTTAAGCCTTCCGTCTTTGATTTGAGCTTTCTGGGGATACTCGATGTTCTGCGCTAGGTCAAGTTTCTTGTTTTGGGCAGCGGATGGCCCGAGGGCCCCAAGCGGGTCCCTACAACCTCATATAATTATTTTTCTGCTTATCATCCCCAGTTATTTGAAAAAGTTATGTTTTCTAAAGAAATCAACATTCTTAGCATTACATTTATATTTATGCTGTACATCATTATCTCAATGAATACATACACTTATATAGTAAAATATCTTACTGTCCTAAAATATAGCAACCTATATAAAACTAATTTTGTTTTGGGTAGATAAATGAAAATAGAAATCAGGGACTTGAATAAATAATGCAAAGAGAAATGCCAGAAATACGAGATCGCAATAATCAGTCGCGCCTTAATTGAATAAAATCCTTTAACGATCCGCGATCCTATTTTTTCCTCTCCTTTTCCGTCTCGCTCCTTTGGACCAAGCAATAACACTAAATTGTTTTATTGTGAATAGGAAATTCCAAATTCAGGCGATGGCCATTCCAATTTAAAACCGCTGGAGTGCCTTGCAAGTTGAATGGGGTTCCTCTCGAAAGAGATATCAATTCGATTATAATATTAAAGTTGAAATCTTTCGCCTGGGGAAACGTTAATGGAAAATAATACTGTCAAATGAATTAGATACAACCAAATGGTTATGGATAAGAAGCGTCTGATGATAGCTTGGCAGGTTATAAATTTATCGGTTGAAACTTAAATGAGGCAGAAAATTCTGTGTCTTGATGTGCTTAAGTTTCTACCAGCCTTCGTATTTTTCTAGTTTTCGACATCCTAGAAGTGACATACACACACACACACACACACACACACACACACATACATATATATATATATATATATATATATATATATATATATATATATATATATATATATATATATATATATATATATATATATACATATATAATACGCAGATTAATATGAATGGGTTAGAAGACAGATAAACGAACAATTAGTATTGAGCACATTTTTAAATTGGCCACAAAACTTTCGTCTCAGAGGCGACCTTAATTAGCTTCAAAATAATTTAAACCTTTAAACATCTTGTATGCTTATTATATGATGAAAGAAAAAGATGAAAATTGATAAGTTAGAAGATAGATAAACGAAAAATTAGTTTTAAGTACATTTTTAGTTTTCTGTAAAAGAAAACTATTGAGATGGCTTTGTCTGTCCGTCCGCACTTTTCTGTCCGCCCTCAGATCTTAAAAACCACTGAGGCTAGAGGGCTGCAAATTGGTATGTTGACCATCCACCCTCCAGTCATCATGCATATCAAATTGCAGCTTTCTAGTCTCAGTAGTTTTTATTTTATATAAGGTTAAAGTTAGCCATAATCGTGCTTCTGGCAACGATATAGGACATGCCACCACGGCCGGCTGAGAGTTTCATGGGCCGCGGCCAATACAGCATAATACCGAAACCACCGAAAGAAGAGCTATTTACGGTGGCCTTGACTATATTCTATACAGAAAACTCGACTGCGCGAAAGAAATCTCGGCCCATTTGTTACGTGTTTAATTTGGCCACAAAACTTTCCCTCTCAGAGGCGACCTTAATTTGGCCTCGTCTGACGCAAAGCGGGAACTTTGCCTCAATGAATGTCCTCGCTGGCGGCTTCTGAAGTTTCTTATTGCTAAGACTCAGCCCAGATGCGAAGTGCTGATATAGTTTTCAGCTCTACTGTCGACTAAATGGAGCTAATCTTGTGAATGAAATTGACCATATATACAGACACACTTTTTTCTGAGTTTTATTGTTTTTGGAATGGAATGGAATATAGAGTTTAGGCCAAAGGCCAAGCATTGGGACCTATGAGGTCATTCAGCGCTGGAAAGGAAATTGAGAGTAGGTAGGTCTGGAAGGTGTAACAGGAGGAAAACCTTGCTGTTGCACTTTGAAATAATTTTTAGGAGATGGCGGATAGCAAGATGGTAGAAAGATAATATGAATGGAGGTACAGTAAAAGGAACGAAAGGGGTTGCAGCTAGGGGCCGAAGGAACGCTGCAAAGAAACCTTTAGTAACGCTTACAGTGCACCGCACGAGGTGCACTGACGGCACTATCTCCCCTACGGGTTTTGGTGTTGTTGGTTACAATGATTCTGTAATTCTTTTTTCTATTTATGTTTAACGACTGAAATCAGACAATCAAGCGCATTATTGGATAAACCACTGAATCATTCCGTTTATATGTTGCTGTTTTCTTCAATAATATCGACATTTTTTTTTAATACATACCTGTTTCCGGAGAACATATTTAACCGGGTTTCTGTTTCCTTCAGTAATATCGTAATATCTGTAATATCTGTTCCCGGAGACCGTAATTAAATGATTTCTTCTTGCAATCTTCGAATCTTGCATCACTCTTGAAGCTCAAGTGAGGTATTTTCAGTCGATTTTATTTACCTGAATTGCAGTCGACATTTTCAAGTGAAGAAGTTTGAATCTGTTGGAGAAAGGACTGAATTAGTGATGCTCTTTGCAAATAAATAAATAAATAGATAAATAAATAAGTAAATAAATAAATAAATAAATAAATAAATAAATAGTTAAATAAATAAATAAATAAATAAATAAATAAATAAATAAATAAATAAATAAGAATAAATGAATAAATAAATAAATAAATAAATAAATGAATAAATAAATAAATAAATAAATAAATAAATAAGAAAGTAAATAAATGAATAAATAAGTAAATAAATAACTAAATAAATAAATAAATAAATAAATATAAAAAAAAAATAAATAAACAAAGTTGATAAATAAATAAATAAATAAATAGATAAATAAATAAATAAATAAATAATTAAATAAATAAATAAGTAAAGAAAAAATAATAAATAAATAAATAAATAAATAAATAAATAAATAAATAAATAAATAAATAAATAAATAAGTAATTAATAAATAAATAAATAAGTAAATAAAAAAATAGGTAAAGAAATAAATAAATAAACAAATAAGTAAATAAAAAGATAAATAAATAAGTAAATAAATAAAATAAATAAATAGAATAGAGGAAACCGCCTAGGTTGGTGCTTTTCTTTATATTTCTGAGGGATTTATATATCTTTTACCCTGTACAATGTTCTAATGAAACTGATAGGTTTAATCACCTCTATTACTATCCTATTGGGCTGGTTCCAGTGAGGTTTAAATCTATGCATCTCCTCAGTTGTGAAATTGCAGACACTGCATTATTAACACCCCATTTTTTTAATTTTCCGTAAAAGAAAACTATTGTGCCAGCTTTGGCTGTCCGTCCGCACTTTTTCTGTCCGCCCTCAGACCTTAAAAACTACGGAGGCTAGAGGGCTGCAAATTGGTATGTCGATTATCCACCCTCCAGTCATCAAACACTCCAAATTGCAGCCTTCTAACCTTAGTAGCTTTTATTTTATATAAGGTTAAAGTTAGCCATAATCGTGCTTCTGGCAACTATATAGGGCAGGACACTATCGGGCTGTGGTTAAAGTTTCTTAGGCCGCGTCTCATACAGCATTATACCGGGACCACCGATAGATAGATCTATTTTCGTTGGCCTCGATCCTACGCTGTACAGAAAACTGGATTGTGCCGAAGAAACTTCGGCCCATTTTTTACTTGTTTTTAGCATAACCTTTTGTTGTCAGAGATCATCTCATCTTCTCGAAAGTTGGTGATGGAATTTAGCATATACTCTGTCAGGTAACCGCATGTTATAACTGATATTGTGGTTGATGAATATGGAGAATAGGGTTGCACGAATTTGAATTATAAATGTCGTAAAATCATACAGTTGCGTTTACTTCCTGAGAAAACATCTTGGAGATATTTAAAGGACATTAATGATGTGAAATGACTATGGACAAAAATGTTAAATTAACCACACGAAAATCGATGATGACATACTTAAGAATAAAGTGTTTGGTTTATAATTCAGCTAACGAGTATAATTTGGTTTTCCTCAACTACATATGTTTTATCAAAAGTTCTGATGAATTTCAAAAACATCTGATATATATAATATTTCTAATAACTTATATAAACAAACAATTCTTCGAACACAGGCATAAAATATTGTCAACAGTAATGAAAGGACAATGTTCTACCAAAAGTTCTACCATACAAAAATGGACAATTCCGTGGGGCAATTAAAAAAATCAGCATTTCTATCTACAAAGTGTTTGCCAAAGAGAACTCTGCGCATGCGCTTCTTTTGTAGTGTACTAAATTTTCAGAGCAGAAGTGTCCCTGCAGACAACGTTCAATTATCTTACGGTAACGTAAAATGATTGAATATCAAAAGCATTCATACAGTTCCATGTAAATAAAAAAAAAATACGATATATTTTGCATGAATTCGACGAGAATTTCAGAAAAGAGAAAATGGTTTACTTTGCCTTGAACTTGGCAATAAAAAAAATGCATTTAAATGACTATTTATGTTTTCTAAATTAACGTCATAGAAAGGTATCATAAAAAAATAAAATCAAACATTAAACGTTTCACTATGTAACGGCTACAAATAGAGCGAAATTATTCAGTGAAATATTATTTCGATGAAAAGACGGCCTGAGTCATTACGGTCTCCAGATACCCAATCTGGCGTTCGTAGCGTCAAAAGAGCTGAAACATTACAACGATTTTGTTTTTTATTTTGCAAAAAAAGGGGAAAAAGTGGTTAATGTTACTGCAAATGAAAATGACTGAGTGTTGTGTTGCTTTTCGTGTACTGTTAATTATGCCGTCAAAGAGAGATGCTGGAGTATATTTCGAATGCATTTTTATTTACAAAGAAAAACCGTTTAATCAAACACAGTAAATAAGGGCAACAAGCATTCTCTTTTCTGATATATATATATATATAAATATATATATATATATATATATATATATATATATATACATATATATATACATATGAATATATATATATATATATATATATATATATATATATATATATATATATATATATATATATATATATATATATATATATATATATATATATATATATATATATATATATATATATATATATATATATATATATATATATATATATACATATATATATATATATATATATATATATATATATATATATATATATATATATATATATATATATATATATATATATATATATATATATATATATACTTGAGAGAGAGAGAGAGAGAGAGAGAGAGAGAGAGAGAGAGAGAGAGAGAGAGAGAGAGAGAGAAATTTTCTGTGATCCGAATAAAAACAGAAAAAAAGCTGTCAAAAAGACTTAAGTAATCATTCACACCTGACAGATGCCAGATTCGACCTGTTCTTGAAGACAGCGAAAAAATGAAATAAAAGTCCAACAGATTCCTATCTAATTTCAACACTATTAGAAGAGCAGTGTGATTAAGGGATCGACAGTGAAGCCGGTATTAGAAGAACTTCATTTAAAAACCGAGAAGAATTACTTCAGGCTTATTACAAGACTGAAGTTGATTATATGGTTGTAAGAATTAGTTTTTTAAGGAAGTTATATAATTAGTATCTTTTACTTTTAGTGCTAGTAAAGACATTTTGATCTCAAGAGAAGTTAACGTTCTATAGTTTTTTATAGTTTATTTAGGGGAAATAGTTATAAAGAATAAATGAAGATGAAAAAAAACGAATTACCAGAATATACTGAAGTGAAGAGATGAAATTATGAAACAAAATTAAAAAGGTCAAGTGCCCTTTTGACCAAGTGCCCATACAGCAAAGATTCTGATTGTTGGCCAAATATCTATAGGTCAACTGTTTTTATGGGAAGGTAAAGCGAACCATTTAGATTTTACAAAGGCAAGTTTTTCGAGGAATATGTATATATACATTACATTAATTCATTTTGAAAGTTATTTGTTATGTGCTTGAATTTTATACATTATAGTTTTTGGTTTTCTGTAAAAGAAAACTATTGTGCCGGGTTTGTCTGTCCGGCCGCACTTTATTCGTTCCGCACTTTTTTTGTCCGCAGTTTTTCTGTCCTCCATCAGATCTTAAAATGACCTTAGGCTAGAGGCTTGCAAATTGGTACGTTGATCATGCACCCTCTACTCATCAAACATACCAAATTGCAGCCCTCTAGCTTCAGTAGTTTTCATTTTATTTAATGTTAAAGTTAGCCGTGATCGTGCTTCGGGCAACGATATAGGATAGGCGACCACCGGGCCGTGGTTAAAGTTTCATGGGCCGCGGCTCATACAGCATTATACCGAGACCACCGAAAGATAGATCTGTTTTCGTTGGCCTCGATTATACGCTGTAGCGGCTGTACAGAAAACTCGATTGCGCCGAAGTTTCTTCGGCGAGTATTTTACTTGTTCTGATCCAAATGACAGGAAACTATTTTGTCTATTAATAAATCAAGGTTTGTAGGCGACACACGAACTGTCTGTTCTGAATAAGGATTGTTTCACTGACTCTTCCTGCTGTTAACAGTCTTTAATTAATACTTTTTGCTGGGTTCATCTTAGCTAATTTATTATGATTTTAGGCTACTCCGTAGCAGTTGCTTCGAAGATGTGTGAATAAACAAACAAACAAAAAGTCAGTATCGTACCTTATACTTTATTTACACTTTGTGGTAATTTACATTTTGAAAGTGCACATACAGCCGTGGTTTATATACACATACATATATTAAAACATACACACAACACACACACACACACACACACACACACACACATATATATATATATATATATGGATATATAATATATATATATATATATATATATATATATATATATTTATATATTGAAAGACAAGATATGGAACAAAAATAAATTTCTGACTCCCATCAGGATCAGAAACCAGGTCTTTCAATTGAAAGACAAGTGTGTTGCCAACCAAGCCTGGAATCGAGGCTATATATGAGTCAGAAATTTATTTCTGTTCCACAAGTGATTGTGCATTGATTATTTCTATATATGTGTGTGTGTGTGTGTGAGTGTTTGTGTCTGTGAGTGTGAAAGTTGTGTATACAGAGAGAGAGAGAGAGAGAGAGAGAGAGAGAGAGAGAGAGAGAGAGAGAGAGAGAGAGAAAGTATATGGCCATAAAACCCACTCTGTACGCAGCTGCATTAACACAAGGTACTCGACCTTCAGTATTCCCTAAGGAATAAGTAGAACAACCTTGGAGGCAAGGTCTTAAGCTTCCCTTACTATCTCTATCGCTTGCATCAGTCAACAGCCAAAGTCCTCTGCATAGTCTTAACGGAGAGGCTACAACGGCGCCGTCTACTGTTGTCGTCCCCAAAAAAGCCGCAAAACAACTTCCTTGCGATGAAAATTGACAGATTATCTGCGGAAAGGAGACTCGAAAGTTTGCCATGGAGGTGAGTCTGCCCGGGGAGTGGTGGGGGTGGGGGGTGTCTGGTTTACTATGGCGTGTCAGGGGTGGGACGGGAGGTGGGGGCAGGATATAGATTTGGGGGTTGGCCCTTCCTCTCGGATTCGGTGAGGCGGAGGAAAATATGGTCTTTAAAATTCAAAAGAGAGCCTTGGCATTTTTCGAGATGGCGGAAGACGGAATACAAGAGAAGAAAATATTATGTCGTCGCGTTCGGGATAGACTTTCCAATATGAATACAGCGGCAGCAACGTTTGAAGTCTCGCTGCTTCTTGTAAACTTTTCCACTGGCTGTTTTATAACATATATATATATATATATATATATATATATATATATATATATATATATATATATATATATATATATATATATATATATATATATATATATATATATATATATATATATAAATAAATATAGTAGTGTAAAAACAGCAGAAATATTAAACCAAGAAATATAAATCTGCTTTTACTGATTTATTTAAGAGTAGGATAGGCAAAAACTGATGGAACTAGTATCTAATATTATAATGACGCAAAAATATTGAATCAAGTGATAGAATTCCTTGCTTTTTTCCCGACTAATTGAATCGACGTAAGCTTCGCCATATGAATCAACAGTTAAAAATTAAGATAAAAGATGCAAGTAAAAAATGCGCCAAAGTTTCTTCGGCGCAATCGAGTTTATTGGACAGCGTTTGATCAAGGCCACCGAAAATAGATCTATCTTTCGGTTGTCTCTGTGTAATGCTGTATGAGCCTCGGCCCATGAAATTTTAACCACTTGCAGGTGGTGGCCTGTCCTATATCGTTACCAGAAGCACGATTATGGCTAACTTTAACCTTAAATAAAATAAAAACTACTGAGGCCAGAGGGCTGCAATTTGGTATGTTTGATGATTGGAGGGTGGAAGATCAACGGTAGTTTTTAAGATCTGAGGGCGGACAGAAATAGTGCGGACAGAATAAAGCGCGGACGGACAGACAAAGCCGACACAATAGTTTTCTTTTACAGAAAACTAAATAGAAA
>NC_089797.1:9242894-9247894 GCF_040412425.1 Macrobrachium rosenbergii
ACAAAGGAAATCCCATGAGGCATAGTGAACAGTTCTATAAACAGTTCAATAATTCTATAAGAATTATACGCTGTACAGAAAACTACAGGAAATTCGATTGCGCCGAAGAAACTTCGGCGCGTTTTTTACATATTTTTATGGTAATGTTGTTTGGAATAACAAAGAGAAACACATGAAGCATAGCGACCAATTCTATAAAACTTTGTAAAGCTAAGAAGTTGGAAAGAAATGTGAGATAGAATGTGAGTGAAATGACAAATGGAGAGTAGGGAGGTGAATCAAAAAATGTTAATAAATCAAGAAATGTTAATATAGACGGCAGAAGAGTGGACGGACTTTCTTCCTACAAATATTTTCCAGCTAAATTTGACGTACCAGTTTAATAAGGCGGAGGAGGTGAGTGGAAAGAATGTTGAAGAAAAATAGGAGTCTTTTGAAAGCCAAAGGAGAAATGGACGAAGGAGTTTTTAAGAGTAACCTCTTATGATATTGTAATGTAATGCTATTGAGAGTAGTCTCTTATAATGTAATGTAACGTTGTTATATTTAGTCTGTTATAATATGATGTAATGCTGTTAGGCGTAGTCTCTCTTAATATAATGTAATGTTATGCGTAGTCTGTTATAATGTAATGTAATGTTGTTAGGAGTAGTCTCTTATAATATAATGTAATGTTATTAGGTGTAGTCTCTTATAATATAATGTAATGTTATGTGTAGTCTGTTATAAAATAATGTAATGTTGTTAGGCGTAGTCTCCTATAATATATGTAATGTTAGGCGCAGTCTCTTACTGTATAATGTAATGTTGTTAGACGTAGTCTCTTATAATGTAATGCCAGGTGCAGTCTCTTATAATATAAATGTAATGTTATTAGGCGTAGTCTCTTATAATATAATGTAATGTTGTTAGGTGTAGTATCTTATAATGTAATGTTGTTAGGCGTAGTCTCTTATAATATAATGTAATGTTGTTAGGCTTAGTCTCTTATAATATAATGTAATGTTGCTAGGCATAGTCTCTTATAATATAATGTAATGTTGTTAGGCGTAGTTATTCTCTTGCAGATATTTCATATCTCTTTAATGTACACAAGTGGTTGTTAAGATCCCTTTCCATAGTCATCATCATTAACTTAAATATGTTGCTGCAAGAGAAGATATCAGCTTGGGAAATAAGTTACGAAACCTCATAATGAAGTTAAAGGCGTCAAATTTTTCATATATATATATATATATATATATATATATATATATATATATATATATATATATATATATATATATATATATATATATATATATATATATATATATATATATAAATTTACAGTACAGAATTACGAGATGGTGTGTTCAAAAGATTATTAAAATTCAGATCAGGGTCTTCTATAGATTTCTGATTCATCTAAACAAAAAGAAAAAAAAGGATTTATTTCCTTTTATTCTTCAAAGCGTCTAATGCTTTTGGGAAAAAATCTATCACCAAATTAGCACCACAGAATTACGAGACGGGTTGGATAAAGGATCATTTGAAATCGAATCTTGGTCTTCTATAGATTTTTGATTCATCGAAATAAATGAGAAGATTGTATGTCCATTTATTCCTCTCCAAAACTAAAACTGCAGAACTACGTTATGGTGAAGTTAAAGAACCATTCAAATCAAGAGCAGCGTCTTCTCTAGAAATTCTGATTCGTCAGGAATGTCCAAGAATATATTTCCTTTTATTCACGTTCTCTTCCAAATAAGAGTGGATCCTTCAATACTGAAAATTATTAACTTTATTTCTCATTTTATTCCCGTCCCTCTCCAAATGACTGCGGATGCTTGGAGGCAGAAAAGCATCCTATATTTTTGCAATTTTCCCCGAGTAATGTCCCACGTGATTATATCTAAAGCTGGTGTCATTAGTTGCTCCATAAATTGCGATATTTTTTCATGCAATGTTCCCAACAAAGTTATGTCGCTGTAATTTCGTGACGCTCGTTTTACTCGAGATAAATGGCGTTTAGTTTTACCTCCTTTTTCATTAAGTTTATTTTTCTTTCGTTTAACGGTTCTTTCCTCGCTGTTTTCCCCAGTCATATTTTCATGTTATTATTATTGTTATTATAAATAGTCTAAAGACTCGAATTTGGTATATACATACATACATACATACACACACACACACACACACACACACATACACATATATATATATATATATATATATATATATATATATATATATATATATATATAATATATATATAAGCATTAACAACAAATGACTTTTAATATCCAATTCGTTCTACTTCTGAACGGAAATAACAAATTTTCACGTATGTTATCCGAATGGTTTAGTTGATAATAAGTTCGTCGTCTCGTGGGCTCGAACCACAAAAGACGAGAACTCAGCACTACAGTGACGCGCCGTAAACCACACGGCCATCAAGGGAGGTATAATTTGATTCCGACTCCCACCTACAAAACATTGGGTTGATATCGATTCTAATTACAAATACCTGAGTTCGACAGCGATTTGCAGGTGGGAGTCGGTATCAACTTGTTCATCCCTTGATGGCCGTGTGGTTTAAGGCGTGTCACTGTAGTCTTGAGTTATTGTCTTCCGTGGTTCGAGCCCACGAGACGACGAACTTATTATCAACTAAAAAATTTCCCTTTGGATAACATGTATGAAAATATATTATTTCCAAGGTAGAGCGAATTGGATATTAAAGGACATTTGTAGCTTAATGCTTGTATATGAATCACGGTGATGTGATAAAATATACATATATATATATATATATATATATATATATATATATATATATATATATATATATATATATATATATATATATATATATATATATATATATATATATATTATATATATGAGAGCATACGATGTTTTTCAGCATACCTCTCTAATTCTGAAATTAAATATTGAAATAACCAAAAATTTCAACACAGTTTTAGGTGGTTGAAATGCCTTATCAGGTTTAGGACGCAGCTCCTCCAAATGATTGACGTCTTTCTCAAAAGTCGCCCCAAGGACGAACATTTAATTAATCTTGCATTTGCAGATGCTTGCAGAAACAAAATGAGGCACGAATTTTGCCCAGGGGTTTCCTCCCATCCCCCCCAAAAAAGAGAGAGAGAGAGAGAGAGAGAGAGAGAGAGAGAGAGAGAGAGAGAGAGAGGACCATTGAAATATTATTATGAAGAATCTGTAGTAACTTTTCCCAAGAGAAATGAGAGATTTGTGCTCTAGATGAAAAATGCGATTAAATAAACAGACATAGGAAAAAGAGTATATTTCATAATATAATTATACAAATGACAAATAGTAGGTTAATGCATGATTGACAAATAACAAGATATCTTTATTTCTTTTCGACATAATTTGAGGCTAGTATTCCATATTTGAATTATAGATTTAAATTCCTTTTCATAATGTTTAAAATGAATGAAACTGCGGCATTAGAATTGTAACCATTATAAATAGATTATCTTCAACCATACTGTAGTTATAATTGCTGAATAGCTTCCGAATAGTAAAATCAGTAATAACAAGTAAAAAATGAGCCGAAGTTATTTCGGCGCATTCGAGTTTTCTGTAAAGTCGCTACAGCGTATCATCAAGGCCACCGAAAATACACCTATCTTTAGGTGGTCTCGGTATAATGCCGTATGAGACGCCGCCCATGCATCTTTTACCACGGCCCGGTGCTGGCCTATCCTATATCGTTGCTAGAAGCACGATCGTGGCTAACTTTAACCTTAAATAACATAAAAACTACTGAGGCCAGAGGGCTGCAATTTGGGATGTTTGATGATTGGAGGGTGGATAATCAACATACCAATTTGCAACCCTCTAGCCACAGTAATTTTTAAGATCTGAGGGCGGACAGAAAAAGTGCGGACGGACAGACAAAGCCGGCACAATAGTTTTCTTTTACAGAAAACTAAAAAAAAGCAGTATCTGACAAAATCTCCATTAGATAAAGGCTGAAAAATCTATTAGCTATTCAGACAAAAACAATATTCAAAGAGATAGGGCAATAAGTGTATTTTTGAGTGGGGTCCATCTCCGAGCCAATTACTCGCCAACTATTCAAATCAACTTTAAAGATAGTTCTACGAGTTTCTCTAGCCGATTCTTTGCTAAATATTTGACTGGAGTATTGTTCACAAAAACGAGGAACAAAGGCTCTTTTGAGTAATCCCGTTTCCATTTTTGAGTATTTATCTAAATTCACTAATGAACTAATGATGTACCGTTGATATTTTCAAGTTTAGTGAAGTTGACATCTCGCATAAGGAAACAAAAATCCATGGGAATGAAATGTGCAATTTTTTTCTTTACGATGAAAGTAAGATAAATAAAAAAAAACTATAAAAATCAAAAGGGAAAACAACAACTCACATATCAATTAAGAGTTCCCCGTTAACTGTTAAATAGCTAAGATATTTCTGAAATGTTTAAAGTTCTCATCCACCAGACTGAGTATTTTACATTTACAAGTCGTAAAAAGGAATAAAAAAAAGAAACAAAAATTTTTTGGGAGGTGGGGGCTGGGGTGGGGGCGGCGGCTGATCAACAAATTAGATCCTCGCTTTACTTATGAAAAATCTAATTTTGATGCTCAGCCTCCCGGGTCCCCTCCCAAAAAATTCTTCCCTTTTTTTTATTCCTTTTTACGATTGATGGATGCAAAATACTCAGTCTGATGGATGAGAACTTTAAACACTTTAAAAATATCACATACACACTGTTATATCATAAACGCATCGACGAGATAATACATTCCATTCATTGCGAAGCATATTTCTTTCACATTAATGATTGCGGTTAACTTAATTTCGTTATCAACCTCCCTCAATTTCGGGCCGAATAATTTCGTTACTGATCAAAGCCGCTAAAAAAAAAAAAAAAAATTACATTATTCCCGTGAACTGACTTTGATGAAAGTTATTACTTACGAAAATGAAAACCAGAAGGTTGGA
>NC_089797.1:9250394-9252894 GCF_040412425.1 Macrobrachium rosenbergii
GTCGTTTCCTTAACAATGATAAGGAAGTAACAACTACCTGAACATTTTGGCAAAGACGAGACCCAACTTTGTGCCTATAATCATATAACTCTTGCAACCGGATGGCCTGAGTTCCCACGTAACTTTCAAATCTCACTGTGTAAAAAGAGAAAAGTTATACATTCAATAAACATCAGCTTCTATGAAGAAAACTTCTGCCGATTTCAATTCTAGATCCGCCATGGTGATAAATGTTTTTTTTTTTTTTTTTTTTTTTTTTTTGCTAAACTGGATTATGAGAGAAGAAATTCACAAGCAAATATCTAAAAGGAGGAAAAGTTTTGATGTGCGGAGAGTTTGCCGAGGCAAGTCTCCTTTGTGAATGTGAAATATTATTGAATGCAAACAAGTGGCGTTTGTCGAAGCTGTTAGGATAAATTGCTTGTGCCGAGTCTCGCGATGTCGGGAAATGTTCAGAAGATCGAAAATGGGAAAAAAATGTTATGACTGGAGAAAACATTGACTCTGTTTATTTCGAAATGGTTTAGTTATCTCGAAAAAATGGTATGTGTAGATTCTGAGGCAATCTTTAGGCTAAAATGAAGACGATCGAGAACATAAATGAGAGGCAGCTATCCTGAATCAAACTGTTTATTATGCTCGTTAAGATCGTGGGTACAAAATGCAGTTGGGAAGTAAGTCTCCGTCTTTGCTTTGACATCACATAAACTTCAAAAAGGCACAACAAGTAAAGAAATTTACTTCAATCTCTTTTTTTAAAGGTTTCCAACACAAATACAGGACGAGAAATGTTAATAGTACGCAAACAAATATGTATAAGAGAAAATGAGTACGTAATTGGTAAGGGGTAACTCAACAAACTAATGAAAGACTCGGAGACTAAACTTACATTCTTAACAGTATCTTTTAGGAGTCATGAGCAACTGACTCGGGGAGAGAATTCTAAAGGTAGGCGATACAAGGTGAGAGGTCGTATATGAATAGTGTAGTGTAGTGCATATTTAGGGAGGCTGGCCTGACTTACCAAAGTCACCGAGAGTTATTTTTATTCGGATATCGATACAAGACATATTCAGCGGATGTTATTGATGGTCCTGAACATATCAAAACATTTACTTTCATATAAAAACATCTAGAATTTTCGAAACCCTTCAGTTGGAATTAGAATACGAAATTTAGGCCAAAGGCCAAGTGCTGGGACATATGAAGTCATTCAGCGCTGAAATTAATGTTGAAACAATTGATACGAGAGAGTGGAAGGCAAGATGGAAGAAAGAGAATATGAACGAAGGTACAGTAAAAGGAATAAAAGGGGTTACAGCTAGTGGACGAAAGGACGCTGCGAAGATTCTTGAGCGAAGCCTACAGTGCACCGCGTGAAGTGCACTGATGGCACTCCTGCTCCCTGGAGGAGGGGTGGGCGACGATTTTCTCAACGACAAGATCGGATAATCTAGTTGTCATATGAAATCGCAGTATTTTTTTTTTTTTTTGCTTGTTTTCGTCACATTGGAAATAAATATTAGTTTCATATCCACAAAAAAGAAAAAAAAGATTTGGATATTAGCAGATAAATGTAGCAAGGGAATTATTTTCTAGCAAGGTTACGTAACAATATCACAGTGTTACATAACGGAAAATAATAAAGAAAAACCTTTACTTTTTTTTTATTTGTGGAGGATTAAAATTTCATAATCCGATATACGTAATAGAGACCAAAAAATATATTTTCATATACCCAAATATGCGTTAATTTTTTCCTATGAAAATGCAAAGCGTTGCTTTTCATTAATTCTTGTTTAAAAGGGAGGTAATCTTTTTTAAATGGAAAAAAAGCATCATAATTTTTTATCGTTTAAGAAGTTGAACTTCCGAAATCTAGGTTGTCATGATAACTGACACCGAAAGCCATACATATAAAACACAAGAAAAAACTAAAGAGATTTAGTAATTAATAGCTAATTATTAAAAATGTTTACAAATTTAATAATTAATGGCTATTTATTTAAAAAAACGTTTATTAACTGATGGTTATTTATTAAAAAAAAACAGGTTTTTTAACTAACGGCTGTTTATAAAAAATAAATCTATCTAGTAACTAATGGCTATTTATTGAAAGAAATAAACCTTACTTAGAACTAATGGCTATTTATTGAAAAATATAAACGGATTTAGTAACCTATAATAAAACTTGAAAAAATACCAAATCTATTAGTATATAATGGCTATTTTTTACTTAATAACACCTAAGAAAAACTAAATAGATTTAGCAACTAAGTGCTATTTATTGCGTCACAAAGCTTTTAGGTAACTATTGGCCATCATCACTCTATACTTTTAAAAAATTGCAAGGAAACTTGACATTCACTTTAGTTTCTCTCGAAAACTCCAAAATCACTATCAAGAAAACCTACGAGTGAAAACCTGTGTTTTGAAGACAACAACAGTAAGAAACAAGAAAATAAAAACAACGAAATAGCTGGTGTGCAGCTGCAAAGGC
>NC_089797.1:9255394-9297894 GCF_040412425.1 Macrobrachium rosenbergii
GCACAAAGCTGATCCTTAAATTTAAAAATAGAGCCAATCGTTAGGGGTTGATAGGAATAAGTTTAACATGAAGGCACCAAAATGTTTTTGAATTGTACTAGTAAATTTTGTTCTAAAATGGACATCATGACAGTATGGAAATTTGGCATAAAAGTGTAGTTTAGGGTACTGTAAGAGTGTATCGCTCAGTGAAAACTTCTTGTTAAGTATTTTATTGAGGCTATTAAAAACTATCTTAGACGGAAAACAATTGTGTTTAAAATATTCTAAAAGAAAGGTTACTTCATCATGAAAAAGCTTTCCAACCAGAGGTGAGGGAAAGGACCCTGTGAAAGAGAGTCACAATGGAATTAATCTTAAAATTATAAAAACAATAACTGTAAACATTGGCACCTAATCCTGTAAAAGTCTTTTTCTAAAAATGGTGGTAGTAAAATTATTGTTATATCTGGTGACCAGAACGTCAAGAAACGGCAGTCGATTGTCCTCTTCCTTTTCAAGAGTAAACTTGAGATTAGGTGGCAGGAGTTAGCAAATTCCAAAAAGGCGTCCGAGTCATACTCTCTTCTGAAGAGGGCAAAGGTGTCGTCAACATACCGTACATAAAAGAGAGGTTGGTAACTGAGAGGGCATTCATCCAGCATGCGCTCCTCCAGGAGCACATAAAGATATTGAGAACGCGTACAGTAGGTCCGAGCGGCGAGCCCATAACCATACCATCAACCTGCTTGTATAATTTATTATTAAAAATAAAAGCTGTGTCCAGCACCGCTAGTTCCAACAAAGGTTTTAAAGACGAGCGAGTAAAATTATTAAAAACAGAATCAGGCTGAGTAAAAGCTTATTTAAAATAATTTCAATCGTCTCATTCACAGGTACATTTGTAAAAAGTGACTCGACATCCAGACTGGTCATAGAGATCAGAGTCCTGAGCCAGGATCATATCTTTGAACTGACAATAATTATTAATGGTGTAATTATTCCTGGTTAAAGGCTCAAGGAGAGGAACAAGATACTTAGCAAGTTTGTAGTTTGGAGTGTTAAAAGACGCAAGTATAGGGCGTAAAGGAACGCTGGGTTTGTGTATCTTGGGTAATCCATATAAAACACCATAAGAAGACCCTGTGGAAAATAATTGCTGATACGTTTCTTCGTTGATAATATTTTCATTTTTTTATGTTCCTCAGAAATCTATTGATTCTATCCTCGAATTTAAATATGTTGGAGTAATCAGGATACCAATCTCAATAATTTTTGAATGATCGCTAAGAATAACATTCATCTTATCAATATACTCTTGTTTGTCGAGAATCACTGTACCCTTACCTTTATCAGGTCTAGTGATAACAAAGGTCATCACGTTTCGAAAGTTCCTTCAAAATGTCGTAGTCTGTCCTCTTAAAAAACGGGGCCCATTGCGTACGAAGCTTCCTGAAGGTGCTCTGAGATAGTTCGAATAATTCTTTTGGAGTTCGCTGAGATTGGTCTCAAAGGGCAAGGATTTAAGCCGGTGGAAGATAGCTTCAAGGGGTAAGAAAACCTGCTATAACTCGGTCTATAGTTAGGAAGGCAGAAATCCAAGCCTAAGGATAACAAGAATTCCTCCTTTTAGACAAAACATACTTTGAGAAATTGAACACAGTAGTACGCTCTTTGCAAAATTTGGGAACAGTACAAGACGTCTGAGTTTTTGGTGATGTCTGTGTTGTACACCAAGGGTAAAATCTTCAATGGATTTGTTAAAGAGTTTCTTGAAAATAATACAGTCAATTAGGGACAGGGAATTTAAGACATCAGTACTTAAATCCTTGATAATGCTACTATGTTTATCAATCAGCTTTTGTTTGCTAACAATTTCCATATGTAACAAGCGTTTTGTGGCATCCAGGTAAAACTGAGAGTGATAGAGGGACGACTTATACAGTTTAAACTTTACAAAATTGGGAACAATACTATTACCTTCACAATATTGCAAAAATTCCAGGTCGAGTTTGGCTTTTTCCGACTTCTTGTAGTGTTTCTCCAGTGTGCGGCATTTGTTTAAAAGTTGAGACCAATCTCAGCGAACTCCAAAAAGAATTATTCGAACTATCTCAGAGCACCTTCAGGAAGCTTCGTACGCAATGGGCCCCGTTTTTTAAGAGGACAGACTACGACATTTTGAAGGAACTTTCGAAACGTGATGACCTTGTTATCACTAGACCTGATAAAGGTAAGGGTACAGTGATTCTCGACAAACAAGAGTATATTGATAAGATGAATGTTATTCTTAGCGATCATTCAAAATTTATTGAGATTGGTATCCCTGATTACTCCAACATATTTAAATTGAGGATAGAATCAATAGATTTTGAGGAACATAAAAATGAAAATATTATCAACGAAGAAACGTATCAGCAATTATTTTCCACAGGGTCTTCTTATGGTGTTTTATATGGATTACCCAAGATACACAAACCCAGCGTTCCTTTACGCCCTATACTTGCGTCTTTTAACACTCCAAACTACAAAAAGTATCTTGTTCCTCTCCTTGAGCCTTTAACCAGGAATAATTACACCATTAATAATTCTTGTCAGTTCAAAGATATGATCCTGGCTCAGGACTCTGATCTCTATATGACCAGTCTGGATGTCGAGTCACTTTTACAAATGTACCTGTGAATGAGACGATTGAAATTATTTTAAATAAGCTTTTACTCAGCCTGATTCTGTTTTTAATAATTTTACTCGCTCGTCTTTTAAAACCTTGTTGGAACTAGCGGTGCTGGACACAGCTTTATTTTTAATAATAAATTATACAAGCAGGTTGATGGTATGGCTATGGGCTCGCCGCTCGGACCTACGTTCTCTAATATCTTTATGTGCTCCTGGAGGAGCGCATGCTGGATGAATGCCCTCTCAGTTACCATCCTCTCTTTTATGTACGGTATGTTGACGACACCTTTGCCCTCTTCAGAAGAGAGTATGACCCGGACGCCTTTTGAATTTGCTAACTCCTGCCACCCTAATCTCAAGTTTACTCTTGAAAAGGAAGAGGACAATCGACTGCCGTTTCTTGACGTTCTGGTCACCAGATATAACAATAATTTTACTACCACGATTTTTAGAAAAAGACTTTTACAGGATTAGGTGCCAATTTTTACAGTTATTGTTTTTATAATTTTAAGATTAATTCCGTTTGCAACTCTTTCACAGGGCCCTTTCCTCACCTCTAGTTGGAAAGCTTTCCATGATGAAGTAACCTTTCTTTAGAATATTTTAAACACAATTGCTTTCCGTCTAAGATAGTTTTAATAGCCCTCAATAAAATACTTAACAAGAAGTTTTTCACTGAGCGATATACTCTTACAGTACCTAAACTACACTTTTTATGCCAAATTTCCATACTGTCATGATGTCCATTTTAGAACAAAATTTACTAGTACAATTCAAAAACATTTTGGTGCCATAGATGTTAAACTTATTCCTATCAACCCCTAACGATTGGCTCTGTATTTTTAAATTTAAGGATCAGCTTTGTGCTGATGTCCTCCGGAGTGGTGTATAGTATTCTTTGCCCCAAGTGTAACTCTGGGATTTATGTGGGATCCACTGGAGACTTCTAAAAGTACGCATAGACTCACATAGGGGATAAGTTTTCATGTACGGGGTAAAATCTCCAACCCCGAACACTCCAACATCAGAAGTCATGCGAAATTTTGTAAAACCCCATTGAAAACAAAGATTTCTACATAATTGGACGAACTTCTAGCCAACTGGAACTACCAATACTGAGTCTCTTATGATAAAACAGCTTGTTCCGAAGTTGAACACTCAGACTTCGGCTGTTCCTTTGTACCTGTCATAATGATAATGCTTTTGTTGTTTTGTTTCTCCTTTGAAGACTTCATTTTCTGTATTTGTGTCGTACTGACAGGTTGGCCCCATACCCTTTAGTCACTTTTATTCATTTATTTATTTGTTTTCTTAATGTGATTTAAAAATTTTTGTGTTTTTAAACATAAATATTTTAAATATAAATTTAAAAATTTTTTTTACTTGTCTTTTATATATTCTATTTGTTTTAATTAATTTCTCTGTATTTTACCTGTTCCTCGGTGTCCTTTTTGTAAAAGTTTCCTTTAAGTCGATTGTCATTTTTTATGTTCTGACTTTGCCTTTGCATAATTTTTTCTGTAATTTTATTGTCAATGTTTTTGTTTTTAATTCTAGAACCCTGATGATGTAATCATGATTATGAAACGTTGGGAATAAACATGCAATCAAATGACTAATCAAGAGTATTCTGTCTGCTCTGTTTAATGTATGTATATATATATATATATATATATATATATATATATATATATATATATATATATATATATATATATGCATACATAAATACATGTATATGTATATGTACGTATGTACATATATACATAATATATATATATATATATATATATATATATATATATATATATATATTATATATATATATATATATATATATATATATATATATATATATATATATATATATATATATATATATATATATATATATATATATATATATATATATATATATATATATATATATATATATATATATATATATATATATATTATATATATATATATATATATATATATATATATATATATATATATATATATATATATATATATATATATATATATATATATATATATATATATATATATTTCCTTTGGTAGGAATTTTCGTAACATACGGTAGAGAAGTATCATATGTATATGTCATGGCTCGTGAACAAACTGCTAGATTTTAGTTGTGTTTAACTTACGGCTTATAAAGTATTTAACTGTCCATGAGTATGTTTTTGAAACCGTGAGTATTTGTAGCTTACATATCCAATATTTCGAAAGCTTTCTTGGTCTTCCACGTGCCCTCCCTCCCAGCATATCCCAATAAACCTTTTCACCAAGTTTTATTTTCCAGTCTTTAGAAAATGACCTGACTACATCTGAACGCCTTATTGTGCTCTTTCCCCGTAGGGGGTTAGTGTCGTCAGTGCACCTTATACCCTGCACTATAGGATTACTTAAGGTTCTTTGCAGCGTCCCTTCGGCCCCTACCTGCAGCCCCTTTCATTTCGTTCACTCGACCTTCTTTCAAAATCTCAATCTTCCATCTTGCTTCCCACCCTCTCCTAACAATTCTGCCTAAAATGGAAGACTGCAGTGCCTAAAAAAATACAAAGCCGAGAAAACCGGTAGATACTGCAGTTTTCCCTGGTCTTACTACTGATTTTGCAGATACTGCAAATAGGACCCCCTAAATACTCGTGGGAAGCATTGAAGAATCAGACTGAAACTGCAGTAACTTGTGTATTAGTGTTTCACTAGCCCAGTAGGTGGTGTATCTCAATTTCGAAAATTTTGCAGATACTGCAGTTTTCCATTTTAGAGCAGAATTGTTTCATAGTGCAATAAGTAGCGAGGTTTTCCTCCTGTTACACATTTAATAAGTTTTTGCTCTCAATTTTCACATTCAGCGCTGAATGACCTCATAGGTCCCAGGCCTTGGCCTATGGCCTCAATTTTATATTTAATTCCATTCCATATTCTACTCCTTCCCTTGTGGTTAAACCTTCTGCATCTGCAGAGTGGCAACCCTTTCAGTTCTCCTTTCGCAACGTATGCAATGCAAACAGTTCGTCTCAATGGCTTCAAGCACTCTTCTTTCATTTGTATTCAGCCTCGACGTTTCACGGCTCAGGTATCTTTTCATCACTTGAGTCTCAGCTTCCACAAAAACACAAACACACACACACACACCACAACTTTCTTTCCAACGTTTTCCTACACAAGCTGCTTTAATTTCTTGCTTCACATTTTCTGTTGTTAATCTGTTCTCTGATCCTACCGTCCTCTGCTATCTATATTTATTCCCATCATACGTTACGAATCAAATGATTCCATTCTTCCACCATCAGTATATATATTTATTGCTTCATTTTCTTGATTTGCCAGTTAACCTTACAACATTACTCTCTCTCACATTTACTTTTAACTTCTCAGTTAACAAACTGTTTGACTAATTCCTGAGGTTTATATTTACTATCTCAGAGCATAATAATAATAATAATAATAATAATAATAATAATAATAATAATAATAATAATAATAATAATAATAATAATAATAATAATAATAATAATAATAATAATAAAAATAATAATAATAATAATATATTCTTTATTTCAGCTCAGGGCCGTATATATGGTTACATGGAATATACATAGTAGAGGCATAACACTAGATACATAATCTAGATACACTAGATATAATGATAAAAATGATAATTGGCAATATCCACACAGTTGCTGAAGTAGTTGTAAAAAGAGAAATTATATTAACTGTAGTGACAGTACTAATATTGAGAGTAATAGTAAAAATATAAAAAAATAATAACAATTACATACAGATTGCATACAAATTAATTTCCACCCTTTCACAGTCCATTCACGACTCCTTTTCATATATATGTTATATCTTTCTAAGTACAGTGACTGTCCTGTAACTAACTTCTGGCACCATGAACAACAGTCCCAGAAAAATAACACATCTTGACTCATACTCACTTTTCCTATAGACTAGTCACTCTTACGCCGGCAAGAAGGACTCGAAAGATATTAATAAGAACAATTTCGATAATTACAAAATACTTAAAATACTTAAAATGGAGAAGCAAATCCCCTGTCGAGATTCTGTACGAAAGGGGAATCGTACAGACTTTCGAAAGCGCTTTGTTTAACTTTATTTTAAGCACGAGCTTGATGGCGCACGCTACGCTCCGCTGGAACCCGGTGCTGGCCGTCATGTCTCCCTACCCTCCCGATCTCATACCTACTCCGCCACCACCGGGGCGGACGAACAGTTTTTCAGGAGGAGGGTGGATGTGTCATGTCTCCCCTAACCTCCCGATCCCATACCTACTCCACCCCCACTCGGGGCGGACGAACAGGTTTTTAGGAGGTGGGTGGATGTGTCATGTCTCCCTAACTCTCCCGATCTCCTACCTACCCCACCCCGACACTGGGCAGACAAACAAGAAAGATCCACTCGGATTTTATTATTATAGATATTTGTGCAGTTACATAACGTAATACTAAAGAACAATAAATATGGCAGTAATATAGAGATAGAACAATAATAAGGTCAAGCACTTTAGCAATATTAATGTCAACAATACCAGTGAAAAGCGTCACAATATTCCATCTCCTTTGACGTCATCAAACACCCATTAAATGAAAAAAAGAAGCAAGGTTTTTATTAATTAGAGAACTTTTTTTTTTATCACTTTTATCTTGGGCTTGACAGACGTAACTTTCAACAACAACAACAATAATAATAATAATAATAATAATAATAATAATAATAATAATAATAATAATAATACATCACCAAAGGATTGAGAAAGCAAAGAAAGGGCTTTCGTTCAACTTCGTCATTATCATCACTCACAGAAGCTCAAAGTTCTTTTCACTTGCATCGCTACCGTCGTGCTAATATGCGACTCCGGAAGGCATAGCACTTATGTCGCCCAGAAACGGATGAGAAGAAGAAGAAGAAGAAGAAGAAGAAGAAGAAGAAGAAGAAGAGAAGAAGAAGAAGAAGAAGAAAGATTTCACCGAGGAGTTTTGATCTACACAAGCTTATATTTTGTTTGTTGGTTTCAAAGCCACTTGGCAATGTTAGAATGTTTCCATAATATGTTTCCCGTGCGGATTCCGTGTTTACAGCCTAATTGCATTGAGACCCTGGGAGAAATCGACAATTTAACAGAGATTTATTGGCTTATTACAAAAAAATATTATTATTATTATTATTATTATTATTATTATTATTATTATTATTATTATTATTGGGGAGCTTTAATAAGATGAACCAATTATATCGTGTTTATTTAACCCCATTTACGTTCTATTACGTGGAGGAAAAATCACTCATCTCATTCTCCAATGGCATACTATATATATATATATATATATATATATATATATATATATATATATATATATATATATATATATATATATATATATATATATATATATATATATATATATATATATATATATATATATATATATATATATATATATATATATAAATATATATATATATATATATATATATATATATATATATATATATATATATATATATATATATATATATATATATATATATATATATATATATATATATATATATATATATATATATATATATATATATACACACACACACACACACATGCCAGTACTACTTACCATTTGTAAACGGAAGAGCAATTTCTCTAAAAGAACTTGTCCTTCAATCTAGACAGCGCCAACATTTTGGTCATTAGAAACCTGACTCGGGGATTACACTTGATCAAGAGCCAATCGCAACTTTTACTCCTAATGAATAGCTAATGAGGATCTTTTACTTCTCCAAAGTCGTCTGGGGAAAATGCGATTTTAACGACCAGGAGCTCGTGGCTGAAACTGCAAGAAGTAAAATATCGTTTTCTGTTTTTTTTTTTTTACGGGTTAATTGAATTATAGATTTATTCACTTGTTAAAGACTTTTAGCTACATTTCTTTATAAAAGTTTGGTTAACAGTAGTAAACAGGAGTACAGTTGCTTATTTATGCTGATTTGATCAGTGGAAATTTTGGCTATAAGGCCAAACACTGGGGTACTTTCAGCCAATCAATGCTTAAGGTGAAAAGAAGGGGTTAGAGCGGTTGGACAGCAAGATAGAAGAAAGGAAGTGGGAACAAAGGTAAAGTAAAAGGTTAAAGAGTGGGTGCAGCTAGTGGTCGAAGGACGCTACGAACAAACTTTAGTATAGCCTACAGTGCACCACATGAAGTACACTGACAACACTGCTTCCTACGAGGCATATCTATGTTGAATGGCAAAGAGATTATCTCCATATATCCGTGCAGGTGCAGTCAAAATTTGATATCTTTATTTATTAATCTCAGGTATCAGTAATACAAAACATATTTTGAGTCAAAATAAAAACTTCTATTTATTTTTAGAACACTTTCTACTAATTTATTCTCAGAATAGCATTTTATTCTAATTTTAAATACATCTAAACAGTTTGGTCAATATAAATGTTTAATTGTAATCTCAAGTATCAGTAACACAAAACCTATTTTGAGTCAAGATAAAAACTTCTATTTATTTTTAGTACACTTTCCACTAATTTATTTTCAGAATAGCATTATATTCTCATTTTGATTACATATTAAACCGTTTGGTCAGTATATATGTTTAACTGTAATATCATGTATCAGTAACACAAAACTTATTTTGAGTCAAAATAAAAACCTATTTATTTTTAGAACACTTTCCACTAATTTATTTTCCAAATAGCATTTTATTCTCATTTTAATTAAGTACTAAACCATTCGGTCAGTATAGATGTTTAACTATAATCTCATGTATCCTTAACGAAACCTTTTTAGAATCAAAGTTATGACGACTAATTTTTCCTGGAGATCTTTTTTTCAGTAATTTATTTTCAGAATAGTAACATATTCTCATTTTAATTACAGTACACAATAAACCGTTTGTCTTTACAGATGTTTAATTGTAATCTCAGGTATCTGTAACACAAAACCAATTTAGATGCAAAGTAAAAACGTCTGTTTGTTTTTAGAACATTTTCTATTAAGTCTTTGCTATGAGAATATTCTGTCTTACTGATTTTACTTATATAACAAACTTATACGACTTCCAGTGACGTCAAACCACTGATGATTTTTCTGTCGGTAAGAAACGCGTAAGAAATTAGAAAAATAATGAAGCTTGGAATAAGTGTAATTGTTTCATTGTGATCTCAGGTATCCTTAACACAAAATGTATTGAGAGTCTGTAAAGACGATTATTCTTATAGGACATTTTCCAGTAGTTTATTTTTAGGATATTACGATTTACTCATTTTCATTTACATAATAAAACAGAATAACTTCCATTAACACCAAATCATTAATTTTTCTTTCTGAAATAAACACCTAACACATTAGGAAAATACTGAAACTAATATGAAGTTCTGAATAGGTGAACGCTCCTAAAATAATTTAAAATCCCATACGTGATATTTAGGGTTTCCTTAAGCTAATACGAAAATTGGTAAACTAATTTTTCCCCTACCATTAAAAATATATTGCCTCCACAATCACTCTGGCGGCAGCACTAGACAGTTGTTAGATAAGTCTTTGGGTGATTTTTCTGAGGTAGAATGAAAATATTCCCTGCGCTCTTTTGATGCTTGAAAAGTGAAACGAAAGCTCACTCTTGCTCACTTGTCAATGAAAACCGAAATATGAATCTAAAGACAGTGGGAGATATGTCACCCGATCTGGCAACAATAATAAGGGCGTAGAATTATTGTGAATTATTTGTTTTAGATGTTATTGTCGCTTGGTTGAGGAAGTGCGTCAATGCCTGAAGGAAAGATGAGCAATTCTCTATACTGAGTACTCACGTAAGACTCGCAACACGTATTCTGATTTCTGTGGCCAAAATGATGCTGTGAAAGTTTTTTTTTTCGTGCAGAGTATTACTTACTGTAGCTTCAAATATACGTGTATACACACACACACACAAATATATATATATATATATATATATATATATATATATATATATATATATATATATATATATATATATATATATATATATACACATACACACACATAAACACACACCTGCTCTATCCCTTCCACTTTAGGCGCACGTGTGCAGGATAGTTCCTACTGGATCTAAAGTAGGCGAAATTACTATCTTCGAATGTTTTTTCTATACAGTAACATATTCTTCCCAGATGCCGACTTTCAATTGCAGACGTATTCCAACCGCGAAAAGTAAATGCAATTACCGCGTGAGTGATGATCCCCTAAGCCCGTAATGATTTCTGAAGCCCCATCAGTTCCTTTAAATTGACTCCGCCGGACGCAAATGGAAAATTGATTTCATTTCGGGGAAATATTATTCCCTGAAAAAAGCCTCGGTAGAATTCGTAGTCCTGTTTTTAACCCTTTGATTTCGGTTGTAACGTATACGACGCATTTAATAAACTGGCCCGGAACACTGTTGTGTCGTATACGAGCACCGGTAATTTCCTTTTATGTGAAGGACTGATGATTGAAATACTGGCCTCTTTTTCTTGATATGGTAACAGTCTGTCAGTTGCCATACAGTGAATTCATATAAATTCACGTGTTTCCTAAAATTCATTAGTCTTCATCAAGATGTCACAGGAGGAGGGGTCAAGGGTACGACATCCTCGAGTTGACCGCCGGCAGATCGAGAGAAGAGCTCTCGACGAGGATAACTATTTTATAGACCTTCTCGACTCATTTTCTGGATATGAAAATGAATCGGATTTAGAAGGAAATGAAATGGATAATTGTCCTGGTACAAGAGACAGTGATGAAATATCAACCGACAGTGAAAATGACGAAAATCTGCCACCTACAAATGAAAGCCAAGGTGTCAAAAGAAGGCGGAGACAGCGAAGTGACCCAGGTGATGAGTGGGAGTGGGCTGCCAGCAATTTCCAGCCCAGAGATTTCATATTTGACAGCAGTGGCAGTGGCATTACGTCGAAATGTAATGTGAATGAAAATTCAAAGGAAGTAGACTAGTTTTTTTAATTTTTCGACAACGAATTTATGGGGCTGATTGCTGAAGAGACAAACCGTTATCAGAGATTCCTTGTTGATACGCTAGGAGATGCAGTGCCAAAGTATTTGCGAAAATTTGCTCAGGTTACTGTGGAGGAAATGATACGGTTCCTTTGTGTGATTATGATCATGTCGCATATAAGTAAACATCGCATCGTAGATTACTGAACTACGCTTGAGACATTCGAGACAAAAGGAGTGAGAAGGCTGATGGCAAGGGACAGATTTCTTCAAATTCTACGGGTTCTACATTTCGTTGATAATTCACAGGAAACAAGCCCAGATAATAAACTAAAAAAATTAAACCCGTGCTCGACAGTGTGCGTAGAAAATTCCGGGAAAAATTTCAACCTTTCCAGGATTTATGCATAGATGAAAGTTTAATGTTATGGAAGGGAAGGCTAAGTTTCAAGCAGTACATTCCAGATAAAAGAAGTCGATTTGGAGTGAAAATATTTGAACTTTGTGATGCCAAAACGGGATTATATTGTCGATTTTATAATCTATACTGGAAAAGATACAGAGATATTGGTAGATGAGGATCTAGGGGTATCTGGTTCTGTGGTAAAACATTTATGGCCTCGCATCTCGAAAACATCACATCCTGTATTTCGATAATTGGTATTGCAGCCCAAAACTGCTCAAGTATTTGGGCGATAACGAAACAGGAGCATGTGGAACAGTCGGAAAAATAGGAAATTTATGCCTAAATTTCCTGATGTGAACAAATCTGAGATTTCGTCTCAAAACTGCAATGGAATATTAGGTTTAAAATGGCAGGATAACAGGACAGTGTATATATTATCTTCAGTACATGAAAATATAATGGTAGACTGTGAAAAAGGTGTCGACCAGGGAATTTGTGCAAAACCTGCATGCGTTGTTGACTATAATAAGAAAATGCGGATTGTGGACAAGAACGACATGCTTATTAGTTCTGTGAAGTGTATCCGTAAAACCACGAGATGGTACATAAAACTATTTTTCCGTCTGCTTGATATGATACTAGTAAACTGTCATCACTTGCATGGATTTGTTACTGGCAAGAAAGGGTCATATTTACAGTTTTCTAAGTCAGTCGTTCTGCAGTTGATTGAAAGGGCTCCAGCACCTAACAAGATAATTACCTGCACCGTAATAACGCAGCCAAGGCGGCTAACAGAAAGACACTTTCCTGATCCAGTTCCTCAACAGAAAAACAACTGCGACCTAGACTAAGATGTCGTGTGTGCTCGCATACATCCTGTAGGCCCAAGAAAGGCCAGCAGACATATTTCATGTGTAAAGACTGCAATGTAGGACTATGTGTCGCTCCTTGTTTCAGAGAATACCACACACTTCTGAATTACTAGAATTCTGTCGTAAAAGTTTTGTCAAGATTATTATGTTCAGCTTATTAAATATTCAGATTCATAACCATTTGTTATTCACATTGTTTGATTTCATTCAACTTATGTCATAAAAGTTTCTTCCAATCATATTGAGTCTTATGTGTTTATACATTTTCTGATTTTGTTTTTTTATCTACAGCAAAAAGATTTTTGTAAAAATAAATGTTGAAATTCATCCGTATTATAATTTTCTTCATCAAATTATGGCTTTAGTCTTTAGTGAGAGAGAGAGAGAGAGAGAGAGAGAGAGAGAGAGAGAGAGAGAGAGAGAGAGAGAGAGAGAGAGTAAATTACTATTTTGCGTTTAATGTTCCTTTTCTGTCCTTTGAAGACTGGATATCATAAAATATAAAATGAGTCGGATGTAATGTAAATCTGATAATCATGGTATTGATGATTTATGATATATGAGAATAATAATAACAATATAATAACCGTTACCATGAGATTAATGAATATAGACAATGTTGTTGTTATTATTATTATTATTATTATTATTATTATTATTATTATTATTATTATTATTATTATTATTATTATTATTATTATTATTATTATTCAGAAGGTGAACCCTATCCATATGAAACAAGCCCCACAGGGGTAACTAACTTGAAATTCAAGCATCCTAAGAAAATGGTGTTCATTCGAGTGAAATAACAGAAGGTAGTAGGAAATACAGAAAGAGGAGATCAGTTATTAGAAAACAGATGTACTAACAATAAATAAATAAAAATGTAAACAAAGTATTAAATACAAGATGTATTGCATAAGGGTAGTAATGCATTACATTCACTTGAACTTTTGAAGTTCCGTTTGCAACACATCCTCAGTAAAGAGGCTGTTCCACAGTCGTAAGGCGTGAGGAATAAAGGTCCCCTGGAACTGAAAAGTTGGAAGGCGAGGTACATTTACTGCACATTGATGCTGCTGTTCAGCGAATCTGGTTGCTCTCGACAGCAACAGGGATCAGGGATCAACTGAGAATGTGAAAGATATGTCAAAATACAACTTATGAAAAAGTGACAAACAAGAGACCATCCGTCTATAGTCCAAGGCATAGCTGCCAAAGAAACCTTCCACCTCGAACCACTCTAAAAGATATAAATCTCTGGCAGAAGCAGACATCTCCCGGAGAACAGTATCCTAGTAAAGGAAGGACAAATTACCTAAAAATGTTGCACTGATTTAATCACTCATATAAGTATATGAGGACTTAAGAACAATACCCAACTTTCATGTGGCATTTGCTGACATTTTCATTAGATGTTTCTAAAAAATAAGATGTAAGTAAACAGGTACCACTAGAATAGTTGAAGGAAAAGAAAAATATCTGTAGAAAATTATAACAGAATAAAATGATCTACAAAACCCTACAACTTCCCTGAATATTGGTTCAAAAACAATTGAACAAATTCCAAAATGTTAGTGATTAAATATATATATATATATATATATATATATATATATATATATATATATATATATATATATATATATATATATATATATATATATATATATATATATATATATATATATATATATATATATATATATATATATATATATATATATATATATATATATATATATATATATATATATATATATATATATATATATATATATATATATATATATATATATATATATATATATATATATATATATATATATATATATATATATATATATATATATATATATATATATATATATATATATATATATATAGTATATATATATATATATATATATATATATATATATATATATATATATATATATATATATATATATATATATATATATATTATATATATATATATATATATATATATATATATATATATATATATATATATATATATATATATATATATATATATATATGGTTCATATGTATTAATCATTTTTTGTAACAGGAATTTATCCAATTTTTATTTTTTATAGGATAGGTGTGAGTATGTGTTTGTATTTTACATACACACACACACAAACATATACATATATATATATACACTCATATATATGTAATTAATTGTATATATATTACACACACATATATATATATATATATATATATATATATATATATATATATATATATATATATATATATATATATATATATATATATAACTGAATCACGAGAATATGGAACGTGATGAATATATAAATAAAGACAATTCCACGAAGGAAAGAGAAGCAACAGAGTATTGCAAGGCTTTTCGACGTATTGTCCTTTACTTAGCAGACTCGTTTCTCTTTCCTTCGGGGCATTGCCTTCATATATATATATATATATATATATATATATATATATATATATATATATATATATATATATATATATATATATATATATATATATATATATATATATATATATATATATATATATATATATATATATATATATATATATATATATATATATATATATATATATATATATATATATATATATATACTATACATACATACATATAGTATATATATACATACACATACACACACCACACAATTACACATTTTGATCAGCAATGTGATTTATAATATTGATCCCTAGTGAATGTGGCGAGGTGGCAATTGTGTTTACATGTCACATGCAAGTGTGACAGACGACGCGCGTAGGGTGGCATTTCAGATGCACGTGTCCTGTTGACAGAAATGAACTGCTTTGTTTTCAGCCGCTGTACCCTCCACCTTTGTCGAATTTTCTGGGCGTGACTGTTGGAATATTAGCTTGAAAATGGGCCCCCGGGATTATCCCAAGCCCCGGCAGTCTCCAATTCCTTGTTTCATTGACAAATGCGGATTCTGGAACCTCCCTTTTTACTTGCGGCTAATACGATTTCCATTCAAGGAGGTTGTTTCCACTTTCCCCCTGACTTTTGACCGCCATCGTCAATCAAACATTGAATTGGAATCTGTCCGAAGGACAAGGGATAATCCCAGGCCCTATTCCCAAGGTAGTATTCCAGCGTTCAGGGCCACCAAACTCAACACAGGTGGAAGGTAAGCAAGAGCAGAAAACAACGACCGGTCATTTCCATCAAAAGGATTCCGGCATCTCACGTACCACCCACGTCTCAGCCATGGAAATACGATTGTCACCTTCCAAATGTCCATATTCGCTAGTGTCCAAAATGTATTGTTGTGTCGTGTAATCATTGTTGCTGTTGTCATGGATTCATATATATATATATATATATATATATATATATATATATATATATATATATATATATATATATATATATATATATATATATATATATATATATATATATATATATATATATATATATATATATATATATATATATATATATATATATATATATATATATATATAGATGCAGTAATGTGTGTGTGTTTGTACATATACTGTATGTATGTATGTAGGTGATATTGAGATGCACGTGTGCTTTGACAGAAATGACCTGCTTTGTTTTCAGCTCGCTGTACCTTCCACTTTGTCGAATTTGGTTGGCGTGACCGTTGGAATAATTGCCGATTTTGGAATATTCCTTTATTACTGGCAGCTTATTTATTTGTGTTGTTACATTAATTGCATAATATCTATATCACGGATCGCTACTATCACAATATTATCATATAAATAAAACAGGTTAATTTGCAGCAAAACAACAAATACAAACGCTATTACAATGATTGTTTACGATTTCGTGCGTCTGGTAGCATGCTACGGGTGACTACCGTCTGAAAACCCTCCGGATTGTGGTAAGTGTGTGAGGTCTCATCTCGGCTGTAATCAAAGGGCTAATGAAAATTAAAATAATTAATAATTTCCCATATTTTGGTAATCATAGAATCAACTAAAAACGATTATTAAATAAAATTATCTAAAATGAAAAAATCCCGTAGGGTGGGTCTGCCCAGACCCAACTTGCACCAGATAGGGTTAAGAGACTGGCCAGTCTTGGAGGCCTTGGGCCTCATCCCTGAAGTTCTTGGGCCCTCTCCAGGCCTGCTTCCCAGCCTGGCAGGATACCTGCCTTCCTCCGAGGAAGCAGCCTCTGGTCGGAACCTTCCCTTCAAGGCTGCCCTCAAGAGACTGGCCAGACTTGGAGGACTTTGGTCTCATCCTTGAAGTTCTTGGGCCCTCTCCAGGCCTGCTTATCCCAGCCTGGCAGGATACCTGCCTTCCTCCGAGGAAGCAGCCTCTGGTCAGACCCTTCCCTTCAAGGCTGCCCTTAAGAGACTGGCCATCCTTGGAGGACTTTGGGCCTCATCCTTGAAGTTCTTGGGCCTCTCCAGGCCTGCTTCCCAGCCTGGCAGGATACCTGCCTTTCTCCGAGGAAGCAGCCTCTGGGTCGGACCCTTCCCTTCAAGGCTGCCCACCCTTCCCTTCAAGGCTGCCCTCAAGAGACTGGCCAGCCTTGGAGGACTTTGGGTCTCATATTTGAAGTTCTTGGTCCCTCTCCAGGCCCGCTTCCCAGCCTGGCAGGATACCTGCCTTCCTCCGAGGAAGCAACCTCTGGGTCAGACCCTTCCCCTTCAAGGCTATCCTTAAGAGACTGGCCAGCCTAGGAGGACTTTGGGTCTCATCCTGAAGTTCTTGGACCCTCTCCAGGCCTGCTTCCCAGCCTGGCAGGATACCTGCCTTCCTCCGAGGAAGCAGCCTCTGGTCGGACCCTTCCTTCAAGGCTGCCCTCAAGAGACTGGCCATCCTTGAGGACTTTGGGTCTCATCCTTGAAGTTTTTGGGCCCTCTCCAGGCCCGCTTCCCCAGCCTGGCAGGATACCTGCCTTCCTCCAAGGAAGCAGCCTCTGGTCAGACCCTTCCTTCAAGGCTGCCCTTAAGAGACTGGCCATCCTTGGAGGACTTTGGTCCTCATCCTGAAGTTCTGGGCCCCTCCAGGCCTGCTTCCCCAGCCTGGCAGGATACCTGCCTTCCTCCGAGGAAGCAGCCTCTGGTCGGACCCTTCCTTCAAGGCTGCCCTCAAGAGACTGGCCATCCTTGAGGACTTTGGGTCTCATCCTTGAAGTTCTTGGGCCCTCTCCAGGCCTGCTTCCCCAGCCTGGCAGGATACCTGCCTTCCTCCGAGGAAGCAGCCTCTGGGTCAGACCCTTCCCTTCAAGACTGCCCTTAAGAGACTGGCCATCCTGGAGGACTTTGGGCCTCATCCTTGAAGTTCTTGGCCCTCTCCAGGCCAGCTTCCCCAGCCTGGCAGGATACCTGCCTTCTTCCGGGAAGCAGCCTCTGGGTCGGACCCTTCCCTTCAAGGCTGCCCTCAAGAGACTGGCCATCCTTGGAGGACTTTGGGCCTCATCCTTGAAGTTCTTGGGCCTCTCCAGGCCTGCTTCCCCAGCCTGGCAGGATACCTGCCTTCCTCCGAGGAAGCAGCCTCTGGGTCAGACCCTTCCCTTCAAGGCTGCCCTCAAGAGACTGGCCAGCCTAGGAGGACTTTGGGCCTCATCCCAGTTCTTGGGCCCTCTCCAGGCCTGCTTCCCCAGCCTGACAGGATACCTGCCTTCCTCCGAGGAAGCAGCCTCTGGTCGGACCCTTCCCTTCAAGGCTGCCCTCAAAAGACTGGCAAGCCTTGTAGGCTTTGGGGCCAATCCCAAAGGGCTTGGGCCCTTTCCATGGGAAGGGTCAGACCCATAGGCTGCTTCCTTGGAGGAAGGAAGGGCCTCTGGGTCGGACCCTTCCTCACCAATACTCTTTGCTTTCTCTTACCCTACTTTTCAAAACTGACACTTTCTGTCTCCGAAGGCTTCCAGACGATTTGAAGCATCTCGGAGATTGTTCTTGACACTTTGAAGCTCGGCGCATGCGCGAATGGCATTTCTCTCGTCCTTCCAGGAGCCGGAGGACTGAAGGATTCCAAAATGTCTTCAAGGAAAATCTCGAAGGTTTTAGATCATTTCAACATCGCGATAACCATTACTTGGAGTTCTTTTTCTGGCACATAAACAGCTTCTTTGCTTTAAGGAGTCGTCTTCTATAAACTTATGAGATTCCCTCTTACTGACGATATTGATCATCCCTTCGATTCTTCCTTGCTTCTCCGAAAAGTAATTCTGTGAATCCAAAATCTTTGAAGTAGTTTCTAACACCTCAGGTTATCTGCTTTATTCTTCGTCAGCATTCTTCAGTATACCTCCACGCCGATGTCGTCTCTTTTTGTTCCTTCTCTTTCTTATTTCGAGCGAAGAACTGCTCCAAGCGGTAATTTTGGGCATCCAAAATCCCTCTCAATCAGCTTAGAAAACACCTCAAGTTCTCTACCTTTTATTTCGTATAAATTCTTCAGTTCCTCCGTTCCACTGTCTTCCTCTTCTTGATTATTTCCTTCCTTATTTCGAATGAAGAGCTTGCGTCCGTGACAATACGACTGTAGAGGTGCCGAATAATCGCAGAAGGCGGGAACCTCGACTTCATACTGCTTCGCGAAGTAGTCCATATTTTCAGCAGTAAACAATTACAGACTGAAGCTATCTGCCATTCTCGTGATGTACTTTTCCCTCTTGAAAATCTCTTTTAGTCGATCTGCTTCGTCATCCAGTTCATTTTAACCATAAACTTCGCCTTCTTTGCTCACATGCTGTCTCTGAAGGCTTCAAGACGGCTTCCTGGAGATGGCCACTGTAGTCCTTGGTGTCAGTGCACCTACTGAGTGATGGCGCTATACGCATGAGCGGAAGAATTCTAAAACGTCTGCAGGAAAAACACGAAGATATTACGGCGCCAGGCGACAATGATTCTTTCTTGCAGCAGAAGGTATGAAATTTTCTTGAAAGTTTTATTGCCACGAAAACATCAATATTTAAAAAAAAGAAAGAAATTAAAAATTTAGTGAAAAATCATCATCGTATCCTTTTCTCGTCGTGGGAGAAATATATATATATATATATATATATATAGAAATATATATATATATATATATATATATATATATATATATATATATATATATATATATATATATATATATATATATATATATATATATATATATATATATATATATATATATATATATATATATATATATATATATATATATATATATATATATATATATATATATATATATATATATATATATATATATATATATATATATATATATATATATATATATTTATATATTTATATATATATATATATATATATATATATATATATATATATATATATATATATATATATATATTATATATATATATATATATATATATATATATATATATATATATATATATATATATATATTTATATATATATATATATATATATATATGTATATATACATACACATACACATATATATAAAATATATACAGTATATATGTATATATATATATATATATATATATATATATATATATATATATTCATATATATATATATATATATACATGTATGCATATATGTATATATATTATATACATGTATGCATATATATATATATATATATATATATATATATATATATATATATATATATATATATATATATATATATATATATATATATATATATATATATATGTATATCTACATATATTTATATATCTATATATATGTATATATATACATATAGATAGATAGATAGATAGATATCTCCTCCCGACGACGAGGGAAAAGGATACGATGATGATGATTTTTCGCTACATTTACATTTATTTCTTTAAAAAAAATGCTATTTTCGTGGCAATAAAGCTTTCTAGAAAATTTCATCCAGGGGAGGACAAGATCAACTTGGAAATTATTATTATAGATAGATACATATACATAAATATATGTATATATAATATATATATATATATATTTATATATATATATATGTGTGTGTGTGTGTATACACTGGTTTGTGCGTCTGTGTGCGTTAATTTTTCCCAATAGTTAAAAATAAGGTGGTCTCAAGAATTTCTGTTTCCTGAAATGGTCATCACTAGCGCCCAGTAATCCAGTCAGCTTCAAGAGAAAAGTGACCTTTTTTGTTTTAACAAGGCTTCTCCATTGCCATTGATCACCTTATTAAGGGGGAGAGAGAGAGAGAGAGAGAGATGGCTGCCTCCAGCAAGGAATGATTAAGTTTTTTCGCATAGCAGAGTAAGTTATAAATATATAGTTTTTTTATGGTACCAGCATCAAATTATAATAGTAGATTTTTTGAAGGATACAGAGTAGTTTAAATCGCTTGTCTTATTTAAAGAAAAATTCTTCTTCGGAAAAGAAATAAGTTTTAGAGTCTTCAAGAACACAATTAAAGACGCACGGAAAACTTTTCCAATATTCCTGGAAAACCTGTCTACCATATACTTTGGAGGCTTGTATTTCAAGTCAATGGTCCCTGTATGCTTGTCCTGTATGAATTGGATTCATATTCTAAAAAAAAATAATAGTAATAAAAAAATACTCATAGCAGCATGAGTCTTAAATGAAGTAGCAAATCCACAGTTGTATATTTATCTTTAAATATATGTACATATACATAACTGTGGAATTGCTTCTCCAATAATAATAATAATAATAATAATAATAATAATAATAATAATAATAATAATAATAATAATAATAATAATAATAATACTGAGATAATATTAGCAAACTTCTTTTTACTGATGAAGATGCAATTTTTAATAATTTTAGTAGGACATTTTTTTAAACAACTTTTAGAGCTGGCCGTGCTGGACACGACCTTTGCCTTCAGTTTGTATAAACAAACTGAAGGGATGGCCATGGGATCACCACTTGGTCCAATTTTTGCTAACATCTTCATGTGCTCCTGGAGGAGCGCATAATAGAAGAATGTCCCATTAGGTTCCGCCTCTATTTTATCGAAGATATGTTGACGACACGTTCTCCCTATTTCGTCATGAATGTCATGCAGTCTCCTTTCTGGAGTTCGTCATCCGACAACATCCAAACATAAGGTTCGCTATGGAGAAGGAGGTAAATAACAAACTCCCCTTCCTTGATCTTATTATTTCCAGAGGTGACTCAGGTTTTTACACAGGTGTGTATAGAAAAAATACATTTACTGGTTTGGGAATGAATTTTTATAGTTCGTGTTTCTTTCATTTGAAACTGAACTCTATTTTAACCCTCCTCCATAGGGCTTACACCCACTGTCAAACTGGAAGAGTTTCCACGATGAGATATCCTTTTAGTGAAATATTTCAATAATAATTGTTTTCCATCACGACTTTTTTTCAGATCCCTAAATAAACTGCTACTACAGAAAATGACTCGGCAACACCTGAATCGACTGTGCCGAAACTAAAGATGTATGCAAGTTTCCCTTTCGTGCATGATGATACTTTTAGGAGAAAATGCACAGCCATTATTCAAAAGAGTTTTCCAGCTTTAAACCTGAAAATCATCCCGAAAAATCCCTTTACAATAGGGTCTCTGTTCAGAGTCAAAGACCGGCTCAGTCCTCTGTTTTCGTCCAGCGTTGTTTACAAGTACACTTGCCCGGGATGTGATCACGGGATATACATATGTGGGATGAACGAGGAGGCTGTTGAAGGTCCGCATAGATTCCCACAGGGGCATAAGTCATAGAACAGGTAGCAGGTTATCTAATCCTGAGCAATCAAATATACGAAATCATTCAAAATTATGTAAAACTTATATTGACAGCAAGGATTTTTCCATCCTAGGCCGAGTGCAGAACAACAACGACTTAACCATCCTAGAATCCATAATTATCAGGAAGACTGTGCCGTCGTTAAATACTCAATCGTCCTCAGTGAAATTGTTTATAGCCTAGTTTGGGCAACTGGTTTTCCTCACTCTGTTTGTACTTATTTATGTTAGTCTTGTTCTTTCTTTTATATAGGTAGGTTGTTTTAAGATTTTAGTGAACTCCTTTTACTCATTATTGACTTGTCTTGGAATGAGGTGTTTTGTTTTAAATATTTTTACTACATAAAGAGCTGTTGCCATTGCATTAATTTGTTATTGATGTTCGCAAATTATATTATATTTTATAGCCTTGAAAATGCGACTTGGAATTCGTCGCGAAACGTCGGCATTGAAAATAAACTGTAGATGATGAGGATGCCTTTCCCTACTGCTTCCTTCGTGATGTGTATATATATATATATATATATATATATATATATATATATATATATATATATATATATATATATATATATATATATATATATATATATATATTATATAAAGGAATTCAAACTGCATGGTATCTATAGATACCATCCAGTTTGAATGAGGCCCTTTTAGTAATTTAGTTAATGCACAGAACAATTGTGTATGTGATAAAGTTAATATATACATATATGTGTGTGTTAGTGTGTGTATTAACAGATAGTTAGACACAGAGATAGATGCATAGATAGAAAGATATATATATATATATATATATTATATATATATATATATATATATATATATATATATATATATATATATATATATATACATATAAATACATATATATATATATATATATATATATATATATACATATATATACATATATACATATATGCATATATATAGTAGGGAGTACGGATAGGAAGAACAGTCAGCTCATCATTGATATATTTATTAATAGGTGCGCTTTGGGATCACCATATCCCATCTTTCTGGCTAAAAAGATACAAAAACACTAATTAAAACTGACAACAGAGCTTACAAAATTAAAATGCTTTAAAGATTGAAAATGACAATGACAAAACAAGAAATAGATTACCTTCAGTAGTAAAGTCCAGAGGATGAAAACTGAATAAGAGTAAACAAGGTTAGCAAGTAAACAAGAAAGGCGGGGGGGGGGTTACTATAGTACGACCGTTTTAGGAAGAGACTTTGCCCCTCTTAAACTGACCATTAACCTTCTGACTTCAAGCTCTCATTGTTTGCGCCTGTTATCAAGCACGTGTACTATAATAGAAAGTTCTGAATGAAGTTTTGTTGTCCCACTTAAATTTTAGATAAAAAAAAATTCAATATATGAAAATGATAGATGCAAGAAATTTGGAAACCTAGATGTGCTTTCATTTTCAGTTTTGTTTATTTGGATGCTGTACTGAGCAATGTTCTTGAGTTACGTCATCTACTATAGTTTTTATTACTGTTCCTTTGCTGTTATCGAAGTCATATAATTGTGATATAGTTTTGAGCTTTTGAATTGTTTTCTTTCGTGTATGCCCTGATCCGTCTTTTTTCCTTGTTATCAAGGTTGAATTTTCACTGTGCACTTATAAAATAGCTCATAATAAATATTTTAAATATTGTTACACCCATATATATATATATATATATATATATATATATATATATATATATATATATATATATATATATATATATATATATATATGTAACAATATTTAAAGAATGTTTATTATGAGCTATTTTATAGCTGTACAGTGAAAATTCAACCTTGATACAGCAAGGAGGTAAAGACGGATTACGGCATGCATGAAAGAAAGCAATTCAAAAGCTCAAAACTATATCACAATTATATATATATATATATATATATATATATATATATATATATATATATATATATATATATATATATATATATTACACATTTATACAGTATTAGATTTACCTGTGCTTTTAAAGCACTGTCATATGATACTCATCACTGCTGTGGCATTCTGTTATATGTAGATTTTTAAAGATATTTCTGCCACTTTCTGTCGAAAAACAGATCTATATTTCAATTTATTTCAATTTCAGTGTTCAACAGGATATCACACAACAAGGGAAAGCAATAAATTTATTTACAATCGAAGTATGAGGAGACATTACTTATGAAGAATCCTCGTCAGAGGATGCTACATCGATAACAAAAGAATCTATATATTTATCAATGCAAACATCTCTTGAAGCGTCATCTCTTTTTATATCTTCGGCATGTCTCACATCATTAGCCCAGTTGTCAGAAGATATGGATTCAATTGCTTCTTTGACCAAAGGAAGCAGGTCTGATTTTTTAAAATGATTCTTCTTTGCCACGTATGATTTCACCTGCGCCCATATCAGTTCTGTTGCATTATACTGGCAGTGATATGTAGGCAGCCTAACCACTATGTCCATGATCTCTTGCCAGTCTGTCAATCACGTAATCATTTTCTTTACATGAATGTCTTTGCAACTTTACTAATTTTTTATTAGCCAGTCTTTAACTTCATCCTTTTGGCAGACATTGTCGGAGGTTTATTAATTCGAACTGAATGATAAGAAGCGTTATCCAACACTATGATGGCAGATGGCCCTATATTGGGAAGAAGCTGGGTTTTAAACCATTTTTCAAACACTGCAGAATTCATCTGAATTTCTAGATTGCGTATCCCTTGTCAGCTGGGTGCTTGATCATTGATAAAAATATTACCCAGAAATGTGGTTAATATTGCAACCAATATTGTGATTGTGTCTACTTACTCTCCAATGTTATTGATGTACAATTAGAAGGAATAAATCATAGGTAAAAATTTTTATTCTGTCACTCTCTCTCTCTCTCTCTCTCTCTCTCTCTCTCTCTCTCTCTCTCTCTCTCTCTCTCTCTCTCATTTTTTTTTTTTTGCCCAGCTAGTGGAATAGTAAGTGGAACCATAAAATTATGAACATTCTTTATGATTAGTTTTATGACGAATATACAAATAATTTTTAACTATAATACACAACTGTGATGTAGCTGTCCTTTACGGATTCAAACAGAATTAGAGAAAATGAAAAAAAAAAAAAAAAGAAGACTGTCATCCTCAATCAGTGCAGTGCTTACACCTCTGGCAACACTAAACCCCGATATATAGTACTTATCCTATGTTTATTTATTTGTGTTGTTACATTAATTGCATAATATCTATATCACGGATCGCTACTATCACAATATTATCATATAAATAAAACAGGTTAATTTGCAGCAAAACAACAAATACAAACGCTATTACAATGATTGTTTACGATTTCGTGTGTCTGGTAGCATGCTACGGGTGACTACCGTCTGAAAACCCTCCGGATTGTGGTAAGTGTGAGGTCTCATCTCGGCCGTAATCAAAGGGTTAATTGGGTCATTTAATCTGAAGTGCAAAAAAAAAACATTATCCACGTGGAATTCAAAATGACCTAAGTACAAATTTGGAGTATAAATTGACTCTAGAATGATGAAATAACAAGAACAAGCATCATTTGATGAATTAATAAATTTGGAGAAATAATATGCTCTAGAATGGCCGTGGTAGAATTCTTAGTCCTTTTAACTCGTTTATTTAATCTGAAACATAAAAACAATATTTATACTCTCTCTCTCTCTCTCTCTCTCTCTCTCTCTCTCTCTCTCTCTCTCTATATATATATATATATATATATATATATATATATATATATATATATATACATATATATATATATATATATATATATATATATATATATATATATATATATATATATATATATATATATATATATATATATCCAAATGCAATTCAAATAGAACTAAGTGTTGCTAATATAAAATTTTTTGACGTGTAGGTTATTTCATCATCATTTAATAATAATAATAATAATAATAATAATAATAATAATAATAATAATAATAATAATAATAATAATAATAATAATAATAATAATCATCATTATTATTACTACAGTAATAAAGAAATAGGTTTTAGAGGGTGGTTCTCCTTGATGTTTGAATTTATTTTAATATCGATAATAATAAAAATAATGATGATGATAATAATAATGATAATAATAATAATAATTATTATTATTATTATTATTATTATTATTATTATTATTATTATTATTATTATTATTATTGTTATTATTATTATTATTATTATTATTATTATTATTATTATTATTATTATTATTATTATTGTTGTTAAAATAAAATAGGTTGTAGAGGCTTGTTCCCTTTAATGTTTAAAGTTACTTCTACATCAGTAATAATAATAATAATAATAATAATAATAATAATAATACGCAGGTATGAAGCCCTCTCCTAGACATTTTGTGCCGAATATTATTAATATATTACCTGAATTCATCGTGTAATTTACTTTTTGTCTCAAGAAACTCCTACATAAACGAGGCGCACACGTGACGAAAGGAAGCGGATGATACTAATACCCTGAAGATGGTTGGAAAATACTCAGACACCATAAATGTTGCTTTAATTGTACAGTAAATTAAATGCAAAGAGTATAGTAGCAAGTCAATGCAATGGCTAAAGGCCAGTGACTCCTGAGTCTCTCTCGGCCAATCACCAACGAGCTTTGTAATGACGTCATGCTACGTCACGACGCCGCCTTGCCCAGTAAAAATGGAACATAACTAGCGTTGCATCTTGAAGAAGTTTACATATTTGTCAGGGTGCACAGACTCTTTAAAGTAGGTTTTTAGCTCTCTGTTAAAGAAAACTACTGTGCCGGCTTTGTCTGTCCCTCCGCACTTATTCTGTCCACCGTCAGATCTTAAAATCTACTCTAGAGGGCTGCAAATTGGTACGTTGATAATCCACCCTCCAATCATCAAACATACCAAATTGCAGCCCTCTAGCCTCAGTAGTTTTTATTTTGTTTAGGTTAACGTTAACCTCAATCGTGCTCCTGGCAACGATATAGGATAGGCCACCACCGGGTCGTGGTTCAAGTTTCATGGGCCGCGACTCATACAGCATTATACCGAGACCACCGAAAGATAGATCCATTTTCGGTGGCCTTGATTACTGTATCGCTGTAGCGGCTGTACAGAAAACTCGATTGCGCCGAAGAAAATTCGGCGCAATTTTTACTTGTTCTATATAACAACAATTTTGATGATGGTGGATTTCAAAGTATTCTTTAGCATTTTAACTATAAACCACGAGGGGTAGCAGAAAAATTAACTGTAGTATATGAACCATTTTTCACGTAAGTCATCATCTGGTTGGTTGCCCGTTTGAAACTGAACATCACACAATATTAGTTATTAATTAATATGATTGAGGAACATTAGTTATTTCTCACTAAACGCTTTTTTTTTTTTTTTTTGCATTTCTGATGTAATAATACAAACACCACAACCGATCTGTAAATCTGAATTTTTTCATGAATATATTTAGAGAATGTAAAAATCACAAGCATCGTGTGATTAAGAGCGCCTGCATAAAGGAAACTTTGGCCTCCTTCAAGAATGCTGTTGCCGAGGTCAGGTATTCCTTGATTAAATTGCTCGAACCAACACCAATCTCACCGAGGCTTATCTTGTCCACAGTGAAATCGCACATAATCGCTGGTTTCATAAGACTTTGGAGATATTCAGAAGTGATGCCTTGTTCTTCTAAAAAAAAAATGTTTCGATACAAAGTTACAGAAGACAAGAAAACTGATTAAAGTATACAGACTTCAAAAATTAAATATGAAAAAGTTCTGTATTTCATTACTTGAAATAATCATAGATTCACCCCAAAATTTATGCTATCTTTTATAGTCATTCTATGTAGAATATACGGAGGATTATGAACAGAATGACAGTGTAACATTTCAAATCAATTTTGGTTGTTTTGTGCCTCGTAAGGTTAGTCTGGTGTTGTCTCACGTATACTTATCGATAGAGAAATGGACCACAAAAAATATCACCAAATAAATCGCGTTTTCAAATTTACGAATCATCCAGAAAAGAAATCTTTATCTTAAAGCTCATTTTGCAAAACCAAAATAAGAAGTTATATATGCTACCTCCCACTGTAATGAATTACACTGAAAAATCATTCAGAAAAGTAATCTTTATCTTACAGTTCAGATTACATAACAAGAAAATATAAGAAAATAATAAAATATATATGCCACCTCCTGTTATGGTAAATTACATTGAAAAATCATTAAGAAAGTAATCTTTATCTTGCAGTTTATATCACAAAAGAAGAAAATATACGAAAATACGAAATATATTTTTTCACAATCCCGTTATAATAAATCACATTGAAAAACCATTCAGAAAAGTAATCCTTATCTTACAGTTCAGATTACAGAACAAGAAAATATAAGAAAATAAGAAAATATATTTCCCACAATCCCGTTATAATAAAACACCGTTGCTTCTTCCATCGCAAATCTTTTCCTTCAACGAGCCAACTAATTTTGGAGCGTCTTCAATTCATCATTTCTTGAGAGGGTCTTTGACTCTTGAAGTAGATGCGTTGAGGCTTCGAAATATTAAGGCTTCAAAATATTAAGTCTCTCGCTGCAAAAGGCTTCACTCTGGAGACGCGACAACATCCATCAAATTTCAGATTATGTACTCGAGATGAATCAAATTCTCTGGGTGTAATTTATCTTTTTGATAACTAAATGCTTCGCATTTTGGTGAGAAAATTACGTTTCTAAAGCAATTACATGTAATTGGAAACTAATCACGATATTTAAGTAAGAACTTATAGAAATTTGTATATCTTTATTATTCACTTCATTTTACTCACAAGGCATTGTAAGAAAACTCCACATATATATTGATATATATATATATATATATATATATATATATATATATATATATATATATATATATATATATATATATATATATATGAATAAATAAATTAGCTTTAATTAGTGAATTTACATAACACAGACTGTGAGAAAGCGCTTAGATTTTTCGAGTGAAAATAACATTCGTTCTCCTCGCACACATTTTTTTTTAGATTGCTGAAAAATTCATGATACACAACAGCTTACCCCATTCTACATTTCTGTGAACAATAAAAAGAAATAAATAAATAAATCGATCATCTGAATTTCAATTGCAGAATCATGAAAATTCTTTGGTTGTTGAGAAACTTGTTCCTATTTCTTTATTTCATACGCTCTTCATGAATATAAAAAGAGTTTTACTTTCAAATCTAAACAACGACTTGATCAAATACTTAATTTTGTAATAAATAACAACACAGAAATTTCAATGCGTTGTTAATTAAAGGAAAAAAAATTGTAAGCTTAATGTGAGCTTTGACATATACTTGCATGTCATACGAGTCATGGGGATTCATATAGTGAGCTATGACAATCTGGATGTGAATATATCAAAATTAATCTTACGAACAGTGAAAGTGATCTGGCTAAAGAGGTGGGATTTAATTACCCGCAGTTGAAGCTGATCTTACATTTGGAATTATTGTCTTTCATTATATCCAAGTCACTTGTACAAAACCTAATTTATTAACTCAGTGTTAACGTTTAGAATTATTGTTAAGTCTTAATCTATATTGAAATAGGTAGAATGTCTGTGCAAGTTATCATGGATTGCGTAGTTAGTTATAAATGATTTTTTAACCAGACCTCTGAACTCTTTTAGGTTCTTCTCGAGCTGGGCTTGGATTGCGTAAAACTATGAATGAGGTGATTACGAATACACACACAAAAAAAAGAGACGGTAATGTGTAATACAAGAAACTCGGCTCTTTTGTAAGTATTTTAGCCTTAAATATATCCCATGTCTATTTCATTAAATAAAAAAAAATCGATATCAACCATTAGCACCCTCGTCGCCTGGAACGAAATTTTAAAGGTAAACAAATTAAGAGATTAAAGGCATATTCCCCTAATGTTTTCTTCTCTCACTTTCTCTTTGACTTTTAGTCAGAATGTTTATCTCACATCTTCTTTTCTTCTTCTTCTTCTTCTTCTTCTTCTTCTTCTTCTTCTTCTTCTTCTTCTTCTTCTTCTTCTTCTTCTTTGTGTCTAATGAGTAAAAGGAAAGGGGACACTGAATATTTTCATTTTCGGTGGCAAAAATCTTGAAAACATGAAGAAGAATTTTGCGGGAATTAATGACTTTCGCGAGTCGTAAAAGTCTCGAGTTTAATGATCTTACAAAGCTAGACAAATGGTAAGCGTAGGCCTGATAAAAGAGAGAGAGAGAGAGAGAGAGAGAGAGAGAGAGAGAGAGAGAGATGAGAAATGCCAGTTTACTGCAGTAACAGATAATGAAATGGTTTTATGAACAAAATTGCACTGGGCACAGTTAAAACCTATTATAGATGTTAGCATAAACGAAGGGTTAATGAGAGAGAGAGAGAGAGAGAGAGAGAGAGAGAGAGAGAGAGAGAGAGATGAGTTGAGAGAGAAGAGAGAGAGAGATGAGAAATGTTTCGATACAGTAACAGAAAAAATGGATTCATGGAAAAAATGCATTGACAGATAAAACCTATTATAAATGTTAGCATAAATGAAGGGTTAATGAGAGAAAGAGAGAGAGAGAGAGAGAGAGAGAGAGAGAGAGAGAGAGAGAGAGATGAGAAATGTCAGTCGACTGCAGTAACAGATGGTGAAATGGATTTATGGACAAAACTGCATTGGACACAGATAAAACCCAATGTAGACGTTAGCATAAATGAAGGGTTAACGAGAGAGAGAGAGAGAGAGAGAGAGAGAGAGAGAGAGAGAGAGAGAGAGAGAGAGAGAGAGAGAGAGAATTATAATATCAATTGAGAAAAAAAAACAAAATAAATGAACGGTAATTGCATCAGATCATGCAATGTAATGATAAAGTTGTTTCATAAATACTTCCAAAACAAAATATGAAAATTGACATTAATGAGAAAACTAAATCATTCATGATCCCAGTGATTTAATCTTTTACTTTTATTACTGCTAATGCGTCATACATTATATGTACAGTTTATGGACGTCAGGGTGATTGACTCGCGCCATTAAATACATTATTCTAATCTTCACAACTCCACCATTTAAAATTGATGACCTATTAGCTTTCCAGTGCGTGTAATGAGAGGCATAACAGACATATGATAACATGCGTTATCCTGAATGAGTGGAAAACATATTTTTATATCTTTGTGTAGTTTGTATTTCATACTTAAGACTATTTATTTTAGGGATGTGTTGAATACTTCTTTCTCCGAGTTTATGTACATGGCAAACTTCCTTGCCCCTTATTTTACTTTTATGTTTCTGACTTAGTGATATTATCTTTTTTGCAATTGATCATACTTGAGCAAGTGTGCTTTACACAAGCACAAAGGCATACACACACATACATAGAAACACGGACACACATATATATATATATGTATATATATATATATATATATATAAATATATATATATATATATATATATATATATATATATATATATATATATATATATATATATATATATATATATATATATATATATATATATATATATATATATATATATACACACTCTGCATGCACGCATGCATGATTGTCTGTGCAATAAACACGTCAAGCATACTCAGCCAACTGAAACAGGAATAACCGAGTTCCATCTTGACTCGATGCACAAGACAAAATGGAATTTAGTTTCAATTGAAACCTCTCGTAATAATGGGAGCAATAAACCCATCCAAACTGTGGCAACGCTTTCTGAAGCATTTGGTTTTTGTCTTAAAGGAATGATATTGACAAAGACGCACCAGTGGTTGCATTCTGCGAGTTATCTCATCCTATCGTGTTGAAAGGTCACTGAGGATGAAGCTTCTATAGTATTTGATTATTATTAATATGATTATTATTGTTGTTGTTAAGGCTTGTTCCACATGAATAGGGTTTCTCTTCCTGATTATTATTATTATTATTATTATTATTATTATTATTATTATTATTATTATTATTATTATTATTATTATTATTATTATTTAGTACAAGGCCACAAGGACCATTAACTTGAAAATCAGGCTTCCAAAGGGATGGTTTCCATTTGAAAAAAGTAACAGAAGGAAATAAGAAATACAGAAAGACGAGATAAGTTACTAGAAAAAAAATAACAAATTAATAAATAGATAAAAATGTAAGGAAATTATTAAAACGATCAGATAAAGCGGTAAGAGATCGGTGTTGGTATCTAGAAAACACTAGAAAATATTCAGTTGGGCATAATGTTGATTGCCTTATTCCCTTCTGACCCTTAATGTCAACCACAAAAGCTGACCAACTACCAGGTATCTAATGCCCTACTCAAATATAGGTCCTCGCCTCCATACTGTCAGTCAAGCCTTCTAAACACTGGGCTATTGATACATTTGTATATATATATATATATATATATATATATATATATATATATATATATATATATATGTGTGTGTGTGTGTGTGTGTGTGTGTGTGTGTGTATCCACACACATATATTTATATATATAAATACAACCTGAAGGATGTCATTGTATTATTTGAATAGGAATAACAAAAAAAAAAAAATTATCAATTACCTATCAGAATGAAGATGTTCTTATTACATTTTCAATAAATTCAAAAGTATATGTAACAATCTCCAGTTTATTACCAAATATAGTGAACCTCCAGTGGACCACCCAAAATATGAACCACTAATAGTCCACGGACCACCAGTTGAAAACTACTGGTCTAACACAACAAAATATCATCGTACCTCCTCGCTGAACTCTCCTACATCGGATGGGATCCTTTCTCGCAAGGCGATGGTCTCTCCGTTAATTTCCCGCTCGGATATTGTCTCGCAGTGATAAGAGTCTCCAAGAATTCGGGAGGGAGTCGAACAGTTGAGAAATTACTGTGGCTACTAAAAATACTTATGTACTTGGTGAAAGCGTCTAATGTTTATATACATATGTATATGTGTATAACTGAATCACGAAAATGTGGAACGTGATGAATATATAAATAAAGACAAAATCCACAATGGAAAGAGAAACAGTGGAGTACTGCAAGGCCTTTCGACTTCTTGCCCTTTACTTAGCAGGCACAGTAAAGGACAAGAAGTCGAAAGGCCTTCCAGTACAACATTGTTTGTCTTTCTTTCGTGGATTTTGTCTTTATATATATATATATATATATATATATATATATATATATATATACATATACATATATACATATATATAGTATATTATATATATATATATATATATATATATATATATATATATATATATATATATATATATATATATATATATATATATATATATATATATATATATATATATATATATAGACACACACCTGCCTAATGTCAACATCAGCTATAAGAAATTGATAAGAGATGGCCTTAGCAAAATAAATAAATATAAGCTAAGCCTTAGCCTAGGAGAGCTGTTAATCAAATATAACTGACTTTGACTCTATGGCTGAAACAGACTTCTTTTGCCTTCTTATCCATGGTCGCTTGTGCGTCTTCAATGACAGACTTCTGCCACTGAAGTTTTAATCATAACTCAGAAACTGTTTGAAATTTTATGCTGTTAACTGGAGATTTCACTTCATCGAAAAAACACTTTGGGTTATACCTTATACCTAGCTACCGTCCTTAATGATTATAAAGAAAAACATCGACAGCATATCTTTATATTAGTTTAAAGCCTGTAGGTTTTTTTTTTAGTTTATATATGGAATATAGAGACGGACTAAAAGGGGAGTGGCCTGCTGCCTAAGAGCTAAAAGAATATTTATTTGCAGATACTCGTGTTAAAAAAATGCATTTTGTACCTCACTGATTAATTGCCCACGTTTTCTTTCATAGCATATTGCCTACGAGCTAAAAAAAAAATATTTTACTGCAGATACATCTGTAAAAAAAAATTTTTGCTCTTTGTACCTCATAGATTAATTACCTCCGTTCATTTTTCATTTCATTTATCAAAGGTAAGGGTTAATTTTCCCTCAAGAAAATTCAGTCCGTCACTCATCTGACCTTGACGAATAATAATTCCACGTCCAGGTGACCCCGTTTTATATCTCTTACAGAATTTACTTTATTTTGGTATTGATTAATAAAGCCCTCAGCTTGCTTCAACGCGAGCAGAGAACGTGCCTAGGAGGGACGACGTATATTCGCTAATGATTTTGATTTATTCAGTGCAAAAGAGCCTGTGCTGTGAAATGGTTGGATGTGAGTAATTTCTCTCCCTGTGGTTCTGGGGAGAAGGTAGGATTTATTCTTGCTTGGGAGATTGGCTCCAAAGATCTTCAGGAATTCAGTGTCGTTTTATATCGATGAATATTTTTCGAACAGATTTTCGCTTTGCTGATGAGTGACCAAATTTGGTTTTGTGCCGATGAATATTTTTCTCAGTGATTTGATCTTTGTCGATGAGTGATTAGATTAAGTTGTCCTGGTGTCTTTGTAAGATTTAGTAATGATTATGAGAAAATAAAGGTCTCCGTGAAGACATCCGTTACAGTGATTTTAGTTTTCTGTAAAAGATAACTGTTGTGCCGGCTTTGTCTGTCCGTCCGCACTTTATTCTGTTCACACTTTTTTCTGTCCGCCCTCAGATTTTAAAAACTGCTGAGGCTAGAGGGCTGCAAATTTGTATGTTGATCATCAATCCTCCAATCATCAAACACACCAAACTGAAGCCCACTAGCCTCTGTAGTGTTTATTTTATTTAAGGTTAAATTTAGCCATAATTGTTTCTGGCAACAATATAGGATAGGCCACCACCGGGCCGTGGTTAAAGTTTCATGGGCCGCGGTTCATACAGTATTATACCGAGACCACCGAAAGACAGATCTGTTTTTGGTGGCCTTGATTATAAGCTGTAGCGGCTGTACAGAAAACTCAATTACGCCGAAGAAACTTCGGCGCATTTTTTACTTGTTTTGTAATGCATTGAGTGATACAAATCTATGGCAAACTTTTTTTTTTTTCTTCAAAAGGTTTTTCAGAGAGCTTTTTATCAAAAGCAATTCTCTGGTGCAAAATTACCTGTTCATTAACTATTGATAGATGGTTCCAGTAAATTCCATTAGGTGTTATTTTGCGCTTAACTTATTCCATATACTGTTATTGATTAATATTTCTAATTTAATTTTTTTTTTGAGAGTCACGGTACTATTGATGTTCTTGTCAGCACATAAAATGAAAGATAACTGAACATATCATCGTCTCGTCAGAGTTAACAAAGAGCGTCTGCTGTCTCTGCGTACGTCTCATCAGCGTTTGTTTATTCTGGGTTTTCATATATAAGTAAGTAAGAATAAAAGTTTACACACTTGTTTTTACAATAATTAATCTATAGGAGATCTGTCTGCCGTGAAATTAGATTAGATATACAAATGCAACAGACGTACAAAGAACGTTCAATTTCTCGTTTCATGGATTTTAACGATTGCCTTTCAAAGCGGTTGGAAATCCGAACATTAAAAGTTAGAAGAATGTTTCTTTTTCCTATTTCCTTTCAATTCAGTTCAGAATCGGATAAAGAAAAGGAGAATGTATCCTTTTCAGGCTCAGCTGAGAACTCCTATCGAGGAAATAAATGCGCCTGGTGCTTTATCCGGTAGGCAATTATTTAGGATAAGAATTTGTTTTACTTCATTTGCGCATATCTTCGGATTCAGATAAATTTTCTAAAGCTGACGATTTACGTTCGTTTTCGGTCTTGCCACGCAGAGCTACGATCTTTTTTTTTTTTTGGACGTCATGCCTGAAATATGTGTGAAAATCTAAGCAATACAACGATCATAGGATAAATTCTCTTTTTCTTGGTCTTATATTTCAGATACGATTTTTAGTGAAAGGTTTCCAAAACTTGATGACAGTCAAATGCAGAAAGAACTATCCGTTTTTAAAAGAGTATGATGTATTTTGCAACAATAGATTTTAATTGCCAATCTGAAAAAAAGTAGAAATAAATACGTAATAAGAAGACAGTTATCATGGAATAAACGCTTTCATTCTTGGTCTCAAGTAAATTAAATACGATTGTTTAGTGAAATCCTTCGAAATTTTGACATTTTCTTTTCCATAGAAGTTAATGTGTATTAAAATGTATAAGATTTAATATATATACATGTATATATATATATACATACATATATATATATATATATATATATATATATATATATATATATATTAAATCTTATACATTTTAACACTCATTAACTTTTTTATGGAAAAGAAAATGTCAAAAAAAAAAAAAAAAAAAGGATTTCAATAAAAAAAAAAAAAAAAAAAAAAATATATATATATATATATATATATATATATATATATATATATATATATATATATATATATATATATATATATATATATATATATATATATTCAGTGCACGTTAATGAAAAGCCCAAAACAGACTGCAATACCGGCCATTTTTCATTCCGTTTTCATATCTTTCCATTTCCCGGGTTATTAGTTTGTAGGACCTCGCCGTTTCCCTCAGTCGCCCCGTGTCATAAATCAGGTCAGACGACTCTCTCGACCTCCGACGATATCAAATATTCCAGGTCATCCGACGAGAATAGAAGGATTTATTTTCTCTCTCTTTCTTTTCCAAGGTCTCTTGAATTTTTCCGAATATGTTTCACCATAATCTTTTATTATCTATAAAGATGCAGTTTTATTTAATGGAAACACATTTTTTCAGCACCCAACTGATCACTTATAGTCTAGTGAAGTCAGACCATTTTTTGTCTATGTTTATTTTTAGTTTTCTGTAAATGAAGACTATTGTGCCGGCTTTGTCTGTCTCTCCGAACTTTATTCTGTCTGCACTTTTTTCTATTAGCCCTCAGCTCTTAAAAGCTACTGAGGCTAGAGGGCTGCAAATTGGTTTATTGATCACCCACCCTCCGGTCATCAAAAATACCAAATTGCAGCCCTCTACCCTCAGTAGTTTTGATTTTATTTAAGGTTAAAGTTACCAATAATCGTGCTTCTGGCAACGATATAGGGTAGGCCACCACCAGGCCGCGGTTAAAGTTTCACGGGCCGCGGCTCATTCAGCATTATACCGAGACTACCAAAGATAGATTTATTTTCAGTAGCCTTGATTAGAGGCCGTAGCGGCTGTACAGAAAACTCGATTGCGCAGAAGAAACTTCGGCGCATATCTTACTTGTTTTATTTACTAGAGATTCTGTAGAATAGAGAATCAATCTGGATTCGTAACTTTCAGGTGTAATAAAACAAGAGGCCTTTTTTTCGAGCCAGAATACTTTCTACTTTTTCCAAAAGAAATTTCTCATGCCAAAAGGGTGTAGGAGTCAGCTGACGTGATTATTATAATGTAATATAACAGTATGTATCCTGGTTATAGCCTGTACACCTATAATTCCTCAATAAAATTCTATCTTCGACACCTCACTTACCTCAAGATTGAAGACTGTGCAAAAACACGTATCAGCCGCATTTTCTCCAGGCTTTATGAAAAAGCCTGACAAGGTTTAATATCCAGGATAAGAAATATTTTTAGCGTCAGTGGCTGGAAAATTTGAGACTGGCGCTTAATTAAGCGTCGTTTTCACCGGTTAAGCTTTCTTTTGCGGTCCAACGTCGCCTGAGAAATAATTCACTTCGGATCTTTTGTGTTTTCGTAAATATGATTGCATAATTGCTTGATTGGAGACTAATTATATAATCAATTAAGATTCTGATTATATATATATATATATATATATATATATATATATATATATTATATATATATATATATATATATATATATATATATATATATATATATATATATATATATATATATATATCTATAACCAAAGCGCGAAGTGAAGAGGAAAATAAAAATAAATGAAAATTGTAAACGCCTCTGGGTGTGAAGCGAATATATAGACTGGCTCAGTTTGAGATTTTTTTTTTTAACATGAAAAGGAAGCAGGAAGTAAAATATGCAAATAAGCAACTGAATTCGTGTTAGCAAATGTGCAATGAATACCAAGAAACAGAAGCAAGTGGTAATTCATGAGATATTTACAATTAACCTTTTGATATATTAAAATTATCAAAGATGAGGACTTATTACAACAGAAGAAAACTTTTCAATATAGAAAAGAAAGAAAAATAAAAACCGGTTTCGAAACAAGAACAGGTTGATTTTGATATGGGGTTGCAAGAATAAACAAATAAAAATTGCGTCGAAGTTTCTTCGGCGCAATCGAGTTTTCAGTACAGCATATAATCAAGGTCACCGAAAATAGATCTATATTTCGGTGGTCTCGGTATCATGCTGCATGAGCTGCGGCCCATGAATCTTTAACCATTGCCCGGTGGTGGCCTGGCCTACATCGTTGCCAGAAGCACGATTATGGTTAACTTTAACCTTAAATAAAATAAAAACTACTGAGGCTAGAGGCCTGCAATCTTTAACCATTGCCCGGTGGTGGCCTGGCTTACATCGTTGCCAGAAGCACGATTATGGTTAACTTTAACCTTAAATAAAATAAAAACTACTGAGGCTAGAGGCCTGCAATTTGTTATGTTTGATGATTGGAGGATGGACAATCAACATACCAATTTGCAGCCCTCTAGCCTCAGTAGTTTTTAAGATCTGAGGGCAGATAGAAAAACTGCGGACAGAATAAAGTGAGGACAGAAAAAGTGCGGACGGACAGACAAAACCGGCATAATAGCTTTCTTTAACAGAAAACTGAAAAATATATATTTTTAATTAACACTTTTGAAACCTAGTTTTTTTTTATTGTGATTCTAGGATTTTATTTTCTTTAATGAAAAATGTCGTTATCTGCTCAATTTCGCAAGAGAAAAGCAATTCGTGCGTCTTAGATCACTAAGCCAAGGACAGTGAAGTTTGCAGCTCTTATTGAAGTATATCAATTGCCTTTGCACGCAAAGACTGCAAACTCGAATAAAAAATCTGGTATTTCGTCAGACTTGTTGAAGCAATTAACACTACAAAGGAAAAAAAGAAAAAAAACTCTAGCTATCATAAGAAAAATTGTGACGTAAAACAGCAGAGAGAAGAGAGAGAGAGAGAGAGAGAGAGAGAGAGAGAATACTGATAAAGGATATTAATAGCCAGCAAAATAAATGGAAAATATTACTTCATTGAAAATGAAGCAGTGATAGTTACGGAAACGAAGATTGAAACACAGTCTTAAACACGCACGAAATCATTTAAATGAGTGAAATAATAAGTAAAATTCTACCTCTAATAAAGATAAGTTATAAAATCTACCAAAACTCAGAATTCAGTTCACATTCCAGCCACCTAGCCCAGGTATTTTTAACTGTCCATACAAACGTTATTTCCTGGGTTTGGAGAAGCATTCAAATACCTTACATTATTATAATATTACCTCCTTAAAGGCTACCACAGAGGGCTAAAAAGTAAGTGGAAATGGCAAAATGCTGACATGATATCCATGCAAGAATATCGTATCGTTTCATACATTTATAGCAATAGATCTAAGTGAAGCAAATAAATGCAGCACATATTTCGATATAACTGTAATTAATGATAAATAGTCTATTATTATCAAAATGATTACACTGGCGATATTTAAATGCTAAAATATATAAGAGGTTAGTTGCTTGGCAATCATAAACAGAACGTACGTTCAGTATCTGCGCTTCGCTTCAAACCTTCACAGCAATTGTTATAACTGAATCATATAACTGAAGCACATATTATGTATAACACTGAACAATGATTAATAGACTCATTCGTTATTATCAATGTAATCCTACTGATGGTAAACCACTAAAATATATAATATGGCAGCTTAACTGCTTCGAATCCCTTAAAGCAGACCAAAAGATTAAGCACATATTTTCTATAATACTAAGTAATGATTAATAGACTCGTTATTGTCAATATAATCATACTGATGCTATTCACAAGTAAACCATTAAAATGTATAATATGGCAGCTTAATTGCTTCGAATCCCTTACAAGCAGACCAAAAGATGAAGCACAATTTTCTATAATACTAAATAATGATTAACAGCCCTATTATCGTCAATATAATCATACTGATGCTATTCACGAATACCAACCAAAATAGATAACATGGCACCTTAATTGCTTCGAATCCCTTACAAGCAGGCCAAGAGACCAAATGCTCTGGTCTTTTGGGGACATTCCTTTGCTTTCAAGCAACTTCCATCTGAAGATGGTCTTTCACTCTCCACCTTGTTACATATGTCTGGAAGCTTCCTTTATTGCCTGTGCCTTTCATCTTTTGACATTGAGCTTTGTCGTTTCTCAGTTCACGCCGTTTCTTGGAGAGAGAGAGAGAGAGAGAGAGAGAGAGAGAGAGAGAGAGAGAGAGAGAGAGAGATTATAAATCTTAAAAAATATAACTTTGCCATGATACAAAAATAATACTTGCGCAATGAAGAGAGAGAGAGAGAGAGAAGAGAGAGAGAGAGAGAGAGAGAGAGAGAGAGAGAGAGAGAGAGATTATAAAGCATAAAAATACAACTTTGACAAGATGCAAATCAAATAACTAATGCATAATGAAGAGAGAGAGAGAGAGAGAGAGAGATTAAACTTTGACAAGAGAGACAGATACATAATGAGAGAGAGAGAGAGAGAGAGAGAGAGAGAGAGAGAGAGAGAGAGAACATAAATGAGGTAGAAATTAAACTTTGACAAGATACAAATCAAATACGCATACATAATGAAGAGAGAGAGAGAGAGAGAGAGAGAGAGAGAGAGAGAGAGAGAGAGAGAGAGAGAGAGAGAGAGAACAGATATGCGGTAAAAAGTAAACTGTCAAGATACAAATCAAATAACGCATGCATAATGAAAAGAGAGAGAGAGAGAGAGAGAGAGAGAGAGAGAGAGAGAGAGAGAGAGAGAGAGAGAGAGAGAGAGAACATACAGTATATGCTGTAAAAATTAAACTTTGAAAAGATACAAATCGAATAGCGTATGCATAATGAAAAGAGAGAGAGAGAGAGAGAGAGAGAGAGAGAGAGAGAGAGAGAGAGAGAGAGAGAGAGAGAGAGGTGAATATATACTGAAAAAATAAACTTTACCAAGATATAGATACAAATACTAGTGTAAAGAACATTTTGGGTCAACTGAAAACAAACAATATACACCTCAAAAAAAAGGCGTACTAAGGTAGAAGCAGCCTGCAATATTTGGAATCGGTGTTTGAGGTCTCTCACCAAGAAAAGCAACACCATCATGAATTTCAAGATGAGGCGAATATATTACATTTGTTGTGGAGGAAATCGTAGTCAACACGAAGCCCCCCCAAAAAAAAAAAAAAAAAAAGGAGCTTCTATTTTGAGCCTCCTTCCATACATTAGGGATGTTTGGCAAGAAGATGGTCAGTCGCAGTGGATTCATTTCGTTATGTGAGATGGAACTGAAAGTAATAAAATGTGATGCAAGGTGGGATGATATATATATATATGTGTGTGTGTATGTATGTATGTATGTATGTATATACACACACACACACACACACACACACACATATATATATATATATATATATATATATATATATATATATATATGTATGTATATATGTATATATATATATATATATATATATATATATATATATATATATATATATATATATATATATATATATATACCACAAGAACATTCGTAATTCTGAAATTAATTTAACCATTCAATTTTTCGTATCGCCGTGAATGCAGAATCTCAGCTACAAAAAG
>NC_089797.1:9305394-9337894 GCF_040412425.1 Macrobrachium rosenbergii
TTTTTTTGTCATTAATACAAATCATTTGTTGAAGTAAAATTTAAGAAACTTCTGAACAATTCTAGGACACACCATTATTCAAAAAATACCATACTTGACATGTTGCATTGTTAAGGCTTAACCGTTAAGGAAGTAGGCTAATGTAATATTTACTAATATCTTGCCGACTCGGTTGAGCTTCAGACTATCCTCGATAGTTCAGGCAATAATAATAATTTATATATATTAAAAATCGATGTATCCACAATAAGGTGTAGGTGTGTAAGTAACCAATTGGTTCTTGTGTATGTTCCAGCATAACTGTTAATGCACTGAGCAATTTCAACCAAACTTGATATACAATAATGATAATACTATATATATGAAAAGATTACTGTGAGTGGAGTAAGACATCGATATGCACTGAGCAATTTTACTTGATATACATATGACTTACTATCCAAAGGGCACCAAAGTGGGTAGGGGTGTGAAGGGCTTTCCTGAAACAGGGCTGGTTCTGTCCGTAGACTTAGTAACTAAATAAACTCTATATGTTAACTATACCTCATTTTGGTATACATATGACTTACTATCTGGAAAAGAATATTTGGGGGTAAGACATCACTGGCGCTAAAGCGGGTCGGGGTGGGAAGGGGTGACATGAAAATAACTGAAAAGACAGATATTAATGTCTTATCCATAGTTTTCGAGGTCGCTGAGATAAATAGTGACACTCCCGATGGCCTTAAGTCCAAGTTCAGCCTGAGAGGAAAGTGAGGTTAGAAGCAGTGAAAAATAAAATGTAAAAAATGACAGATATTAGTGTCTAATCCATAGTTTTCGAGGTTGCTGAGATGAATAGTAATACTCCCGATGCCCTTTAAGTCCCAGTTCATCTACGACAGGATTTGGGGGTGAGAAGGGGGGAAATATAAAATGTAAAAAATGCTTGGCAGTGTAATTGAAGCAAACATCTTAAGAGGAAAGGGAGAGAGTGAAAAAGAGAGTGAGAGGAAGAAGAAGTAAGAGAGAGGTTAGAGGAGGTGTTAAGGAGGAGAAAGAGAATGAGAGAGTAGAGGGAGGGGTGTTAGGGAAGAGAAGAGAGAGAGAGAGAGAGTGAGAAGGAGAGAGAGAGAGAGAGAGAGAGTTTATTGATTGTCATTCAGAGTTTTCCTGGGCAGCGCCGGGTTGGTCAGCTAGTATTTCATTAAAAGGTAAGTCTCCAGCAAAATTATTACGTAATATCCCCTGGTCGTCCATCTCCTCTTGTGACTGAAGGAGAGGCATAACCTGGCAGCTTTAAGGTTTCTCCTGAAAGTCATTTGACCATGTCCGAGGATTACTTTTGGAAGAAGAAGACGGTATGTTTCCCTTCCAGTTGCATTCGATATTGAAGGGAAGAAAGAAAGAAGGAAAGACAGTTTTTCTTCATTGAAAACTTTTCTCAGACGGTACTTCATGAGTCGGAGATTCTTTGAATTCCCAATAATATAATTTCTTTCTTGGCTTCCGATGTCTTGGCCATTTCGTTTCCAATGCCAGTTAATCTCGACATTTCTTTCTATTTGTTCTTCGGCTAATTCACATATTTTCGTAATTGTTTTCTATTTGCCCGGCAATCGTTCTTTTGTGAGTGATGGACAATTTCCTGTAATTGGATTTCCGGTAATTTCATTCGCTTTATACAAAAGATTTCGGGTCCTGATTTTTATATAGCAGAATATTTGTTAGATTAATTTTATTGCTTGGTCCCCTTTTATTTTCATTCTTGCATTTCTTTTGTAGAAAAATAATATCCGGTTCAATTAAATCAAAAAAAAAACAAAAACAAAATACAGATAAAGAGGGGGTCTCTTAGGTATTTCCATTGGAATGTCCACTTCTTATTGATAACTGTATATTTCAGACCTTAGAAGAGATTGCAGACACAATTCTTTAAATCACCTACTGCTGTTGAATGAAGATGACCAGAAGCTTTGGGGAGTCTTTCTCGAAATAACAACCCGTAATTACTTGAACGTGGTCTTGAAAGTGATCATCTTCTTTAAGTCTATTTTAGTTTTCTTGGTTTTATATCAAACTCAAACGACTTGGTTGTTATGCTGTTCAGCAGAAATAGGATTAACAATTGATTCGCCTTCCTGAAAGGAAATCCTTGTCTTGAACGTGGGGACTATCGTGTTTTCTTTAAAAATGGTTTACAGGTGTCATCAAACAGGGACTCTGCTACACGTAGCCTCTGGCAGTTTTCTTTGGTAGTTTTCTCTTGGGAAATGATTAATTGAGATGGTATTGGGATGATATGGTTCAGAGGAAAAGTACTGAATATCGTACTTTGGGATCCATGACTGCTTAGTTTCGTGTTTAAACGTCCTAGAGACTCGACGTTATTTTGCAGATGAAAAACACAGAAAATGTATAGATTTGTTTTATTCTTTCCTTCGGATTGGTACCACTCACGGATTGTCATTGCCGGAAATACCTCCTTAGCTGGCAAACTGTCAATTAACAAAGTTTATAATCCGATTATTCCATCCTCTCACTCCTTGTTTTGCAATATCTCGAACTGTTTTGTTAATCTCCTTAGTTTTGGACTTAATACAGCCATCTGTGGTGCATCACTATATTGTGATCGAAAATAATGAGTGAAAAAGCCACAATAATGTAACTGATAAAGAAGAGGACCGTTGCGCAAACGGTCGAAAGCTCCCATTATCATTTTTTGTATTTTTTTGTATCTTGAAAAATACAGTTTATCAATTACATCATTGTGGCTTTTTTTTTTTTTTTTTTTACTAATACAACCATTTTCGTATATGAAGCTTTTCTTTCGATTTTAACATTTTCACATTGGTTGATTTATCACGAAATTGTCCATCTTTTACCCTTCTCGGTGGTGTTGTCATCAATGTCAAGGTTGATTCAGTTCATCGGAAAATGTCAAGCAGGTATCCCCGTAGCGGATACTCGCTGGTAACTTCTTTCTTCTATCTTACTTTTCACCCTCTCCCAATATTTATTTCATTGTATAATTGAGAGCTTTCCCTCCTGTTGCGCCTTTATAACCTTTTTGCTCTCAGCTTCCTTGCAGCACTGAATGACCTCAGTGGTCCCTGTGCTTGGCCTTTAGCCTAAATTTTATATTCCATTCCATTGCTCAGCAAGCATGTCTAATGGCACTCCCTAAATGAACGAAGGTCTCCTGACGAAGGCGTCCACTGCACTGGCGATGAAGCTATGACGGCATTCACGTCTTGAATTTACCTCTTGCCCAACGTTCGTGGCCTTGGAGGGATAGATCACTATCGTATTTTGTTGCATCAGAGAAGGATGGGCTCTTATCTTACTTGCTTTTTTGTTTTAAACCATAAGACGGACGGGAATAAAAATCATCCATGTATCTTGCATGGAATCGAGATTACTTTGCATTCTCACGCACACACACACATACACACGCTTTGATGACACATACAACATTTTCATTTTAAAAGGCATAAAGCAACCGGCTTTTTAAAACGATAAGGTCCGTCGTCTTATGCCTAGTTTTGAACATTATGCTGGACATGGCAAGTAATCGGATTTTGTAATTCTAGGTTAAACTGAGTGGGGGTATCACTATCCTTTCATAGGGACTGTGAAGTCCATTATGAAGGAAAAAGGTTGAATGTTTTCCGAAGTTCTCTGAAGGAATAGATATTATATATATATAAATATATATATATATATATATATATATATATATATATATATATATATATATATATATTTGTATTCTCGCTCATAGTAATAATTATACAAGGTGGATGAAGAATAGCCTCGGTTTTACTTGAACATTTTATCACAGAGCTGTTCAGAGAACTGTTCCATACTCCCTTATTTTCTTCGGATTGATTTTCTTATTGACGTCCTGAAGATCCCTGCGTTTCCTTTTAAATTAAGTTTACTCTTCTCTATGCAAATTAAAATTTTTTTTCAGGTTACTGAGAATAAGTAAACTGAATAAATTTTAAAATAAATAAGTAACCAAATTTTGCAAGTGCCCCTTTACTAACCACATTCATTCAGGTCACGTGATTGGAATTTAGAATCATTGATAATATTCACTTTCTTCAGTTCAGTTGGCACAATAGCAGCCGTTCATGACAGGAAAAACAATTCAAATTAAAATTACGCATAGCAGTATCATTCCATTACTATATTACAGTTTTTCTCCAGTTGACATTTTGAGAGGTACACAATCTTTAGCTAACATTAATATTCAGAAGATGAAACCTTTTCATATGGAGCAACTTCTCAGAGTTCATCGACTTGAAATTCAATCTCCCAAAGAATCAAGTTCCCATCGGAATGATTGGAAAGATAATTTTCCATATGGCATTAGGTAACGGAAGCGTATGGAAGATTAACACAAAAATGCTGACACATCGAGCCCTAAGTTAAGGTGACATACCAGAAAATATTTAGGATATTTTCGTTTTGATTAGAGATGATTTTACTCATTTCGTTTTAAGTCGTTCATCTTTGCTCTAAACTGACTTTCAAACAAGATATTTGAATAAAATACTCTGCCAGGTTATTTTCAATATGTTAGCGCATTCGGTGGGGTAGAATATCGTGTCCCATTTGAAAGAAATTACAGACGATGAGAGAAATTACCAAAAAAAAAAAAAAAAGAGAGAGAGATCAGTTATTACAAAACAAAGATAAATTAACAAATTAGGTAACGGAAGCGTATGAAAGACAAATACAAAAATTCTCACACGTCTAGCCCCAAGTTATGGTGACATATCAGAAAATATTTGGAATATTTTCGTTTTAATTAGAGATGTTTGTGGACATTTCTTTTTCCCTCGTTCACCTTTGCTCTAAACTGAGTTTCAAACAAGATATTTGAATGAGATACTCGGCCGGATTATTTTCAATATGTTAGCGCATTCGGTTGGGTGGAAGGTACGAAAAAACATGACAGTGCGCTCGAAATTGTATTACATTTTATTACTTGTATTTTATTACTTTCATTCCTATCTCATAAAACGAAATGAATTCACTGCGACTGTCTACCTTCCTCCCAGGCATCTCTAATGAATGGAAGGAGGCTCAAAATAGAAGCTTCTCCCCCACCCGCCCCATTTTTTTTTTTTTTTTTTTTTTGGCTTCATGTTGACTACGATTTCCTCCACAACAAATGTAATTTATTCCCCTCATCTTAAAATTCATGTTTGAGTGGAGAGCTAAAAAACAGCTATTCAAGGTGGCTGGAAAATGCACTGAATTGTCACTTTTGCTACATTCTATGACTTACTTTTATTGGAGGTAGGATTTTGCTTTTTATTTCACTCATTGAAATGATTTTGTGAGTCTGGAAGGCTGTGTTTTAATCTTCGTTTCCAAAAGTCAGTCTAAGTTTGACCTACTTATTTTTCAATAAAATAATATTGTCCATTTATTTTTCAGGCTATTAATATCCTTCATCAGTATTCTCTCTCTCTCTCTCTCTCTCTCTCTCTCTCTCTCTCTCTCTCTCTCTCTTGTGTGCTTCTGATGTTTTGCCTCATTTTTCTTCTTAGGATAGCTTATTTTTTCCTTTTTTTTTATAGTGTTGAGTGCTGCAAGAAGTATGTAGGAGAGTCTGACGAAATACCAGATTTTAGTTTTCTGTAAAAGAAAACTATTGTGCCGGCTCTGTCTGTCCGTCCGCACTTTTTTCTGTCAGCACTTTTTTCTGTCCGCCCTCAAATCTTAAAAACTACTAAGGCTAGAGGACTGCAAATTGGTATGTTAATCATCCACCCACCAATCATCAAACATAACAAATTGCAGCCTTCTAGCCTCAGTAGTTTTGATTTTATTTTAGGTTATAGTTAGTAATAGGATAGGCCACCACCGAGCCGTGGTTAAAGTTTCATGGTCCGCGGCTCATAAAGCAATATACCGAGACTACCGAAAGATAGATCTGTTTTCGGTGGCCTTGATTATACGCTGTAGCGGCTGCACAGAAAATTGATCGCGCCGAAGAAAGCTCGGAGCATTTTTTACTTGAGTTAATTTAATTTCACAGTCTTTGCGTGCAAAGCCTATTGATATATACCTCAATAAGAGCTGCAAACTTCATTATCCTTGGCTTAGTGGTCTAAGACGCACGAATTGCTTCTCTCTTGCGAGAGTGAGCAGATAGCGACATTCTTCATTAAGGAAAATAATTTCTGAGACTTACAAATTAAAAAGAAACTAGGTCTCAAGAAAGTCCATCAAGACAATATACTTTTTCAATCCGGTAATATCATATCAATGTTAAATCTGTTCCGATTTCTCAACTGTCTTATTTTTCTTCATATCCTGCGTGGAAAAGTTTTCCTTTCTGTTGCAATATCTTTTCGTTGTTGATGGTTCTGATAGCTAATGATGAAAACCAAAGGTGAATTGCAAATATCAAGTGAATTAACACTTAGTTTCTATGTCTTGGTATCACTTACCCACTCATCATCAATTTAGTCATTATCTGCGTATTTCAATCCTTATTTCCTTTCCATTTTACAAACAAGTCTGAGCGCAACGAATTTATTTATTCACTCGCAAACCAATACAGTATATACGTTTACTAATTTTCTTTCTATTTTCATTTTCCTCTTCGTCTCGTCCTGTGTCATTGTTGGTTATATATCCGGTCTCCAGTCGAGCAATTCTTTGATCATATTTACGAAAACGCAAAAAATCCGAGGTAAATATTTTCTCAGGTAACGCTGGACCGCAAAAGAAAACTTGACCGGTGAAAACGACGCTTAATTAAGCGCCAGTCTCAAATTTTCCAGCCACTGACGCTAAAAATATTTCTTATCCTGGATATTAAACCTTGTCAGGCTTTCTCATAAAGCCTGAAGAAAATATGGCGGGCAGATAAGTGTTTTTGGACAACCTAGCAGCAGCAAGTGAGGTGTCGAAAATGGAATTTTACTGAAGAAATATTTATAAATATTTTAACCCCTTTTTTCCAGGGTAGATGCTATTATATTACTTTAAGTATAATTACATCAATTGGCTCCTAAAGGCTTAAGGGTATGTGGAATTTCTTTCACAGTAACTGAAGAATATTCTGGCAGAAAAGAGGGCTTACTCTTTTGCAATTCGTTAAAGTTATGAATTTAAGAAGTCTTAATCTTTTGCAATTCGTTAAAGTTATGAATTTAACTTGATTCTCAATGTCAGTGGTTCTTAACCTTTTTATTGCCAAGCCCCCTCTAATAGTTGGCTCTTCCTTCCACGTCCCCCTTCCCCTTGTATCTATGAGTAAAATTCCCTCCCAGATTTAAAGGAAAATGAAAACAAAAACGAAAAAAGAGAGAAAGAGAAGGGGTTTCGAGGGATAGGGAGGGAGGTAAAATAATTACAAAACATAGTAAGCCCAACGAGTCTATCTAGGGTAGTAGTCTATAGGAAACTAACGATGTTAGGTGATACTTTTGCATTTTTTCATAAACTTCTAAATATCAGTTCCTCGCTCTTGCTGAATTTTTAATTTTTCCCTAGGGCTCGCACCTCCCCTGGAAGTTGCTGACGCCCCCAGGTTGAGAACCACTGCTCTATACAATTTCTAGCAAATAAAAAAAAATACGTGTAGTTTGGAAGTACCACAAACATTGATTATAAATCTTCTAATCTAAGTAAAAAAATCCTGCTCGTCACAATTACTATTTTTTAAAGGTAACTGCAAAACACCGCAATATAATTGAATGAACCAAAAGGGAGATAGATTACGAGATAAGTAGGTGTATTGTTTACGGTAGAATGTCAAAAAAATACAATAAAATAATAAAGTATGAAGAACTTTTCCTTGGGGAAAATACTTGAAATAATAGATTCTTTTTTTAGGAAACATCATGAAAGCTTCCACAAAAAAAAAAAAAAAATTGGTAGCTAGATAAAAAATTTTGATAAACGAATTAGTCGAAACAATATGAAAAATCCAAACGTGAGCAAAACGTGATGAGAGTATTATTGATATTATGATGATGATGATGATGATGATGATGATGATGATGATGAGGATTATTATTATTATTATTATTATTATTATTATTATTATTATTATTATTATTATTATTAATCAGGAGATGAACCCTTATTATATAGAACAGGAATGCAGGGGCCAATGACTTGAAATTCATACTTTGAAAGAATATCGTGTCCCATTTGAAAGAAATTACAGACGATGAGAGAAATGACAGAAAGAAGAGATCAGTTATTACAAAACAAAATTGATGAACAAATTAATAAATAAAGAAGTAAAATGTAAATAAATCACCAAAAGTAAAACTGAAAACAGTTGTCGTTTAAAAGAGAAAAAACCCCTTAGGTTCACGTGGTAGTAAATGTGAATAGGATGAATTTGATAAGAAGGAAGCAAGAATGGCAAATAAGAAGTTGATATTCACTTTCTAAAAAATGTTCGTTAGGATATTTCAAAAGAAAAAAAACTCAAAAGCTTATCGTTTTAAATGGGTGAATGAAAACAGAATAATAGAAATTTCTTTCTTTGTCATACGTAAGTCCCGAGTTAATAAAATTATGGTGACTGAACTAGCTTAAAATCGTTCTCGTTTTGAAGTGTTTAACTTGGTAATCAATAATGTAACAATACGCGACTCTATACTTTTTTTCAGATTCATGCCTAATTGATCAGGGTGTGATAAAAAAAAAAAAAAAAATATTCCCAAAACTCGAAAACCAGACGACAGTCGGGCAGTAGTAACTATCTAATAATCTGCATGTTTCGTTTCTTCGGCTATAAAACTGTTTTTTTTTTCTGGTTATAAATAATATTGAAACCGTATGCAGTTTTTTTTATCCTGTGGCGTACAGTATCCCCACTCTCTCTCTCTCTCTCTCTCTCTCTCTCTCTCTCTCTCTCTAGAGAAATAGTATTCTTGAATATCTTTACAGGTAGTAATTATATATATATATATATATATATATATATATATATATATATATATATATATATATATATATATATATATATATAATATATAAAGCCATTTCTGAGCCTATATTTGATTTAAGTCTCTGTTTTATGAACAGAGGTTTGATCTCTTATTCCGAGACATTGTGTGATAGCAGTAACGTGAGCCGGCATCATAAGTTATATCTTTCCTAACTAAAATCTAAGGACTACTGGAATGAGATACTAAGTACAAACTAAAACCCTTTATTGACAAAAATCAACGAAAAAATAACTTTTAAAAATTCTCTAATGAAATTCAATGTTTTCATAACTATCAGAAAATCTTCTAAGGAAATAATGCTCCAAAATCATAAAACTCAATTACATGAAAATAACTTCATCTGTCAAAACATGAACACGTCAATCAATTAAAACAGGTCATCTCAAATGTCACACCACTCTCATTCTCGTAAGGAGGAGTGGAGGAAAAAGGAAAGGAATAGAGTGGAACAGAAATACCTGTGAAAAAGAAACGTCACATTAAAAATCATAAAATGTAAAAATTGCAGAAATACATCTTCCACTGTCTCAGGAGATACCGTGTGTTCACAGTTCTGAAAAACAAAGTCTAAAAACGTATATGAATTCTTACTCACTCCACAAGTGTCTCTGGGACAGTCTCCATGTGAAAAATCACACATCTTCAGACACACATGAAACGGATTCATGAGTCCGATTTGAACAACGGTTCCTCCCATTATATTCATTATGTAACGCACGAACGAACGTACTTTTGTATGACATCATTCGAGGTCAAAGTTCGGCAAGACAGCCTCTTTATTTCGAGGCAAAAAAGATACACACCATACATTATTAAGAAGCATCCTTCACAATCCGGATTTTGTAACTGGTTCAGCTTCTAGAACGTTCTTTGCTGAAAACGCATTTCCCAGCCCGTGTCTTGTCACCAAGGTGGTTTCTTCGACCCTTGTCAAAATGCAAATGTTTCAGCAGTTTCCTATCTGCTGCGTATAGTGAAAATGGACCCTGCCCACTAACCAAAATGTCAAGGTCGACGAGGAGCTACATACATTATATAGATAATATATATAATATATCAAACTCTATATGATATATGGGAGATTTATATACCAGTAAATATATATATATATATAATCTCACTCTAGAGGAAAGAGTGTTCATGAATATTTGTTAAAATCTCTCTCTCTTCTCTTCTCTCCTCTCAATGGACTCTCTCTCTCTCTAGAGCAGTGGTTCTTAACATACTAGACATAGCCATATCAAAATTGAAAAGATAATTATATCTCGTTATTCTCTTAACAAGAATCTAGGCAAAACGACAGTAAAAGGATTACATTTAATTCATTCCTAAATGAATAAAAAAAAACCTCTTTCTCTTTTTTCTTTCCTTTAAATCTGGGAGGGAATTTTAATCATAGATGCAAGGTGGGCGTGGAGGAAGGGCCAACTCTTAGAGGGGATGGTAATCAAAAGATTAAAACCACTCTCTAGAAGAATATCTTTACAGAAAATTTATCTCCAGATGTCTCTCTCTCTCTCTCTCTCTCTCTCTCTCTCTCTCAACCCTCAGCCTTTAAGTGGTTCTCAGAGAAGTTAAAAATAAAATAAGAGAATGAGTCATTTCTCTCTGTCTCTGAATCTCTGTCACTCTGTCTGTCTGTCTGTCAGTCTCTCTCTCTCTCTCTCTGTAGAATGGTTCTCAAATTAGTAAGAAATCAAAGATAAATAGTATTCATGAAGTCTTTGCATGTCGTTTCAAAGAGAAACTCTCTCTCTCTCTCTTCTCTCTCTCATGTTCTCTCTCTCTCTCCCTCTCTCTCCAAAAAAAATAGTGAGGTATATCTTAGTTTAGAGACCACTGAGCTGATTAACCAGCTGAACTGAGACTTGGAAAAAGGAGTTACTGATTTATTTTACTTGGCTAAGAACCAACTGGTTACCTCAGCAACAGGACCCAGCTATTAGATATGAATCTGAACCACATTATGACGAAAAATTAATTTCTGTCACAGAAATAGACGTTTCTTCATTGGCAAACTAAACAAGTTCAAATCAGCAGAGTGGCTGAGAATGGGAACCCACTCATCAACGAAGAACGACTTAAGGAATAGTAAAATAGGAATAGTTACATGCAGTTTTTCTCTCTAGAAAAAAGATAGAACCCAACAAAAATGCTGGAAACGTTATGTAATATGTCAAGGACCAACTCAGTCCAAAAGAGCCAGTAAAATTACAATCTGTCTAAAGTACATTGATCAAAACAACCTGTTTAGGGAAGAAGTAACTCACGGCTTCAGACTAAACGGACCTCCCCTGTCAAACCAAATGTCCGAGATTTTTCATAGCTGCTTGCACTACTAGGACAGAAGTAGAGCAACAAACTCTAATTATGATGTTGGGAGATTTCAATGCAGTTAAAATGGGGCACTAATTACAAAACATCAAACTTAGAAGGAAAGAGACTTTTAGAATTTGTCAAAGATTAATCTAACCAATTAGAAAACAAACCTAATAAAGAGGAAACAACATACTAGACATCGGAAAATCAACAAGAAGATAACCAGGGTCTGTCTCTGACCTTTCAGTGGTTTTTATTTACATTAAAACATTACATTTCATGTTAATATTTGCCATAAAAAAGACAGATGAAGATACTTGGATTGTAATAAATGCAGCAGACCCAGATACAGTGGAAAGTTTAAGAAATTATCTAAGGAAAATAGGAGAGTGGTCAAAAGATGGCAAATGCCTTTTAACTTGGATAAGTGTAAAGTGTTACAAATAGGAACAAACAACCTCCATGCCAACTACATGCTGCTTGGGAATGACATAAATAGTGTAGAACAAGAAGAGGACCTTAGAGTCATTATTACCAAGGACTTAAAATCCACAAAACGGTGAATAAAAGCTGAAAAGAAGGCACAGAAACTAGTGAGATACGTAAAGAGGCAGTTCAAATACAGAAACAAGGATACGGTGCTGGAGGTCTGCACATCCATAGTTAGACCTCATCTTGAATATGCAGTACAGTTTTGGTAGCCAACACTAAGAAAGGACATAAATAGATTAGAAGTGGGTACAAGCAAGAGCCACAAAGTTAATTCCATCCATCAGGCAAGTAGGTTACCAAAGACGATTAGAGAGCCTGAACATGTATGGCTTAGGAACACGAAGATTGCGAGGACAACTAAAAGAAAAATTCAAAATACTGAAAGGCATAACAAAAGCAGACAGTAACCTCTTCACATTAAACGAAAACCAGACCAGAAATAATGGATGGAAACTAGAACTGAAGAGATACAACACATCTCATTGTGGGAACTTCTTCACATACAAGATAAGATATGTGACACATGGAATAAACTGCCACCAGAAGTTGTAAACAGCAACAGTGTGGAAGAGTTTAAAAGAAAGCGAGACAAAATCATTAGAACACTGTGAATAAACAGTAAAACCTGCTCCTAGAGATAAGTGAGCACATGATGTCTCCTCGGATGGATTAAAAGTCTTTATCCTAATCCTTGTAACTGTCTGTGTGTGTCTCTGTGTTGTGTCTCTCTTTCTCTCTCTCTCTCTCTCTCTCTCTCTCTCTCTCTCTCTTTCTAGAGAAATGGTGTTCATGAATATCTTTACATGCAGTATTTCTCTCTCTCTCTCTCTCTCTCTCTCTCTCTCTCTCTCTCTCTCTCTCTCTCTCTCTCTTTAGAAATAGTATTCATGATTATCTTTACATGCAGTATTTCTCTCTCTCTCTCTCTAGAGAAATAGTCTCATGAATGTCTTTGACATGCTCTCTCTCTCTCTCTCTCTCTCTCTCTCTCTCTCTCTCTCTCTCTAGAGAAATAGTATTCATGAATGTCTTTGACATGCAGTAGTTCTCTCTCTCTCTCTCTCTCTCTCTCTCTCTCTCTCTCTCTCTCTCTCTCTCTCTCTCTCTCTCTCTCTCTCTCTAGAGAAATAGTATTCATGAATGTCTTTACAGCAGTATTTTCTTGACAGAAATGGTGTTCATGAATGTCTCTCTCTCTTCTCTCTCTCTCCCTCTCTCTGGAGAAATAGTATTCGATGAATATCTTTACATACAGTATTTCTGTGTATGTGTGTGTGTCTCAGTCTGTCTCTGTCTCTGTCTCTCTCTCTCTCTCTCTCTCTCTAGAGAAATAATATTCATGAATGTGTTTAGAGGTATGTATTATATTACAACGGTGTTAGGAAATCGGATAGGATTTCCATGTTGAATGACCAATAGCATCTGCAGACGGAAACTCGATCACTTATGCATTATCGGATTCCCTCCCAATACCTCGACGATATTCCCCGACAATCAGTGCCTATATAATTAATGAAGAGTTAGCATCAAGGGGAGATGTGACCCCTATCAATATAAAGGTATTTCCTCGGGGTATGTTGTAGAAATAGATAATCTGAGAACAATGAAAATCACAGTCTTGTGTAAGGATGTTCTCTTTAACAATGTTGCAGTGACGAGATTTAAAATGTATATAAAATTTTTATATTTGAACGGAATCTTCCACATTCCTTGATTAATAAAATTCTTTTCTACAGAAAATCATACAATTGTTATATGACAAGCTTTGAGCTGTTCAAAGACATTTCTTTAGAATTTTTTAAGTGTCCACTTACAAATACCATTGCTATTCCTTGATTGATAACATTTTCTTGAAGAAAATCATTGAATTATTATTATTATTATTATTATTATTATTATTATTATTATTATTATTATTATTATTATTATTATTATTATATTATAAAAGTTGGGCTCATCAAAGACGCTTCTTTAGAATTTTAAAATGTCTACTGACAGATGCCATTTAAGTGAAATATTATCATATTGGTTTGCAGATGTTAATTGCAATCATACACACACACACACACACACACACACAAACACAAACACAATTAACACATTTGGATGAGGATGAGGATGGAAAGGAGGATGACGATGAATGATAAAGTATATGTGAATTGGAAGGTTAGAGGTGTTAAGTGTTAAGTGTTGACACTTAAAAGAGAAACAAGATGGAGAATGAGAGTGAAAGACAACATTGCAGGAGATTGAACATCGGAATGAAAATGTTCAAATGTAAATACGTAATAATAGATGGACGTTAATGAATAATTGTATAAATAAATTAGATCTGTGTTTGCTGAAAGAATTCGGGTCTTTGATGTATATGTCGTTTGAAGAGGAGGGACAGGGATAAAAGAGAACGAATACATGAATGGAATTGGTTATATAGATATGAGTAGTCCTAGGACATCACAAAAAGCCTCTAGCCTGAGCCAATAAGCATGCATATTTTTTCTTATCTATAACATGTGCATCTCTTATCGATCAAGGCCACCTAAAAGTTAATGATTGAAGAGGGGAATTGGGGAAAAAAGGACCATATTTAATCTAATATTCATGATTTCTTTTTGAATGATAGTCGATTCTGAACGAGTTTTTAGTTTTCTGTAAAAAAAAACTATTGTGCCGGCTTTGTCTGTCCGTCCCCACTTTTTTCTGTGCGCACTTTATTCTGTCCCCACGTTTTTCTGTCCGCACTTTATTCTCTCCGCACTTTTTTCTATCCTCACTTTTTCTGTCCGCCCTCAGATTTTAAAAACTACTGAGGCTAGAGGGCTGCAAATTGGTATGTGGATCATCCACCCTCCAATCATTAAACCTACCAAATTGCAACCCTCTAACCTCAGCAATTTTTATTTGATTTAAGGTTAAACTTAGCCATAATCGCGCTTCTGGCAACGACGTAGGACAGGCCACCACCGGGCCTAGGTTAAAGTTTCATGGGCTTCGGCTCACACAGCAATATACCGAGACCACCGAAAGATAGATCTATTTTCGTTGGCCTTGATTACACGCTGTACGGAAAACTCGACTGCCCCGAAGAAACTTCGGCGCATTTTTTACTTGTTTTTATCTAGGCCAATAGGGAACGTACAATCCTGACGGCTGTGAAATACGGATACAAAAAATTAAAAAGAAAGCTTTTTTCTGAAATTCATTAATAAATTTCACGACACCATGCTTTGATATTCACAATCTTCTGATTAAAAGCAGGCTTAAAGACGTTAGAAGTGATTGATTGATTTATGAAATCTAGGCCGTGAAGCCAAGGACTTAGCTCTTCCTGCCATTCAGCACTTAAGACAGTGAAAAGAGGGAGTTGAAGCGGTTTGACAGCAAAATTAAGTTATACAGGAAATAAAAGAAATGAAGTACAAGGATCTGAAGGTTTACTAGAAAAAAAAAACGCCAAAATTGCAATTGAAATCAATAGCTAGAGCTGTTGGACAGCAAGATTGAAGAAAGGAATAGGAATGGAGGTAAAGTAAAAGGCTAAAAAGCAAGTGCAACTAGGGGCCGACAGGACGCTGCAAACACCCTTTGGCAATGCCTACAGTGCGCAACTTGAGGTGCACTGACGACACTGCTCCCCTCTACAGGGAAATCTTCAAATTGTTTCCATTTTGCAATTTTCCATCGTATCCACAATGAATGCGTATGGGGTTAGAAGTTATTATAAAATTAATCATAACTTTGTTATTTTAATGAATAAAAAAAAAAAGAAATTGCCGTATGTCGGTGGAAGCCATATTAGATAACTGAGAGAGTATTGCCAATAAAGGTAATTTTTTGAGAACTGAATGGAATACATCAGAGCCTTCACTCAATTAAAAGGGGCACTTCATAGGCTTGATAGTAACGGTAAATGCAACAATTGGTTTTAGTGACCTTTTTAATAGAATTTCGATTTAGCAGAAAATGAACCCAAATTTGCCTGTGAGATTTTCTCATTTCCTATTGTTAAAGTAACTGATGTGAGAAGTGAGAATATTGTGTGAACAAAGTTATACATAAACTTATTAGAATAAGTTAGAGTTTTCAGCACAGAGTGATGTCTTTCATTTGTTGAAATTATAGTGATACATCCGTGAGAAAGATGCTTAGTCACCCTTAATATAGTTATTTACAAGCTTTATGATATTCTTCAGCTGAAGATGAAGCAGCAAATAAATACTGTTTTTTACTAAATACTTAAAGATGGTGAAATAGGGTATCCATGTCAGTATCGACCAAAGATCAATGTTGTACGTTTTTATATACATTCGTAAACTGAATTCCAAAATTATCACCAATTGTTTTACAGTATCAACACGTCAGTCCATCGGAAGTATAATAAAAAAACTTTACTCTAAAAACTATGCAGTATATTTCAAAAGTATGACCAAATTTAATGAAATTAGGAGACGCTCACATTGATTCAGTTATTGCAATGTTTGATTAATACTTGAAATTTGCATTGTTGAAGTGTTATAGTTCTGAAATAAATGGTTGTTTTTGAAAATATCCATACTTTCTTATAGGAAGAGTATAAAGTCTTGCACATTTCGAAGAGTTTTCAGTTGTTTCCAAACCCTAATAAACGAAGCAATTGCCGGAAGAATATGCAGAAAGCAAGAGAGAAGGAAAATAGAATCCTAAAAGTAGAGATTGGAAATTCATATAAAGGAAAAACATTTTTAAAGGATGCCCTGATTTTTTTTTTTAAATATCGAGCCAAATATCTTATAATTCGTTTCATAATGTCCTCACTTATATTCCTGTCACATTTAGAATGACATCCACATTTCGTTCACCTTCAAAATTGATAGCAGTATCTAGGAAACTACTTATCTGCCTGTCATTCAGGACATCTTAACATAAGCTATTGAATGTTTCTTTAATCAACATGCACTATCATTCTCTTTAGTTTCTCGAACATTATTACTCTATAACGAATTAAATTCTCGGTCGCTCAAATGTTCAAGACGGCAACATTGTCAATTTATATTATAATGAAAACAGAAGGGGGAACAATCTTCCAGTTATGTAAGATTGTTCTATAATGTGTTTAAATTTGATCAGATTCCGTCCATCGACTCCCGTGACATAGGAATTATAACTTTAATACTATTCCTCTGTACGTAATAATCATATCACCTTCCAAAGACTAATTGTTTTCAGAGCTAATTGAATAACCAGTAGAGCTGAATGCCATGTTCTTTGGAAGCTTGAATTTCAAGCCAATGGCCCCTGTGGGCTTGTTCCATATGAATAGGGTTCATCATCTGAATAATAATAATAATAATAATAATAATAATAATAAATAATAATAATAATAATAATAATAATAATAATAATAATAATAATAATAATAATACTGACGTGCAGGAAAAGCGAATTATAAGAAAAATTGAGAAAACTCATTATAAGATCAATTCGCATAATGCAGCCATCCTATTCAACAAAACATGCCTGAAAGAGGGTCTTCTTCCTTCTAATAATAATAATAATAATAATAATAATAATAATAATAATAATAATAATAATAATAATAATAATAATAGATATGCTTGTTCAGTCTCTGTTTACAGTCTCATGACGTAGCTTTTCAGCAATCTTACATGGCCTTTCCTCCATGATATTATCCAAGAATCACTGCACCTTTAATTCCCTTTCTTTAGCGACCGAAGCGTGAAACTAATTCACGTCCTGTCCTTGAGTTGAAAATCAGAATTAATACACTGGTTAGCTAGAATTTCTCGCATACATCGCCTTCAGAAATGTCCTTGGTAATACAGAAGGAAATATAACGTGATTTAAATACCGTTCCGGAGTTCTTGTTTATATTGTCTTAAATACGATGCATAAATTTATTGTTGGTTATTATAATGTCTGCTTATGCCTTTAATCAACATGACATTCATTGTATATAATGTAGCTAGATCTTGTTTTTCTCGGTAATTGTTACAATGCTTCGTTCTTACAAAAATGATCCTTTTAGGTCAGTGTATTATTGAGTGACAATATCCCGCAATAAAACAAAATATATCACGCAGAATTTGCCAAATTCTTCCTCTTGCGTTAAAGAATTTACTTCAGAGGTTACATTCTCTTTTATCATGGTCTTATAACTTTTCTTCCTTTTTGTTTTAAGCTGGTTAATTTCTAATTTCATAACTGATTAGTAATAGTATTAATTAGTAATAGTAATTGTCAGCTATCTAATATTTAAAGTGTCTTCCTTAATTGGTGTTTACTTCTAAACCATTTTTCCTGATACGAAAGGACAAAAAAGTACTTACTGACTAGTTTTCCCAACATCTACTGAATCAGGACAAACCTAATATGCAAATACTTCTACCACTTAAACTGCGTCAGTTTCCTATACAACAGCATATCAGCACCGCTACACACTCTGTGCTACTTTCGTCTAAAACTCACTCTTGCGCCTAATGGATGATAAGACCCGACCAGCAACCCGTCTCTACTAAATCATAAAATCATCACTTTATAGACCTTTTGCTTACCTTTTCCCTAAGTTTCCAACCCATTTTCTCTACATGACCTCACCATCTCAACACGAACCTATACATCCTTTTTTTTCATTGTGCTGACTACTGCACCCATAGTCTTCGTATCTTTATATTTCTGACTTTTTAAATAAATTCTTACTTCTCAAAAATTTTGCAAGCATCTTCTCTTAAAATTTGCTTCCTATCGTCTCTCATTGGTATTCAGAGTTCACATTCCACGTCCATTAAGGACAGTCACTTGAATAATCTAATCTTCCATTCCATCTTTTCCTTCTTTTCCAAACGATTTACAGATATTCTGCAATCTGTCAAACAAAGTCACAAAAATAAATTGTTTGAAATCATATCTTACTGTTAGTAATATGTATCTTCAAAGTACCTTATGAAAAGAAAAAATTTTACTCCATTTCAAATAGAATAATCACTCGTGTCACTTCGTCAAATAACCAGTTGTCTGTCCTTCTTTCATAACGACAACAAAGTCACAGACATAAATTGCATAAAATTATACCTTAGTGTCTGCAATATGTATTTTCAAAGTGCCTCATGAAAAGTAAAAACTACTCAATTTTCAAATAAAATAATCGCTCGCATCACTTCGTAAAACAACCAGTTGCCTCTTTCTTTCAAAACGAAAACAAAGTCACAAACATCAGTTACTTAAGATAGTTTCTTCAACTAGCCTCATGAAAAAAAAAAAATTACTCGATTTCAAACAGAATAATCTCTCTTATCACTCCGTAAAACAACCAGTTGTTTCTTTCTTTCATAAAGAAACAACATGCTTAAAATCATGTCCTATTGTGAGCTATATAAATCTTCAACGCGCCACATGAAAAGAAAAAAAAAAAAAATAAATGTTTACTCTGTTCCAAATAGAATAGGTGTCTCTTTCTTTCATAACGAAACGAGATGTTTAAAATACTTCTACCACTTAAACTCCGTCAGTTTCCGAGCAACAGCACATCAGCACCACTACAAGCTCTGTGCTACTTACGTCTATCTTAAACCCGCCCAGCAACCCGTCTCTACTAAATCATAGAATCATCACTTTATAGACCTTTTGCTTACCTTTTCCCTAAGCTTTCACCCCATTTACTGTGAGCTATATAAATCTTCAACGCGCCTCATGAAAAGAGAAAAAAAATTTGCTCGATTTCAAAAATAATAATCGCCCGCACCACTCCATAAAATAACCACTTGTCTCTCTCTTTCATAACAAAACAAGACGTATCTAATTTGGATTCAGCATTTCCATTTCCAGCGCTGTTCCTAATACCACTTGGCATCTCTTCAGAGTGGTCCCACTCGAACGAAGCAACAGTAGAAGCGGATTCCTTTTTTGATTTATATTCTGCCGCTTCGAGTGTTCTACTCAAGCTCTTTCCCGCACCGACAGCGATATGTTCCCTTAATCTCCCGCTTCACGGGGACCTCCTTTCTGATGCTTCAAATCCTCCGGAGATCCGAATGTGTCGGCTGTCTCCCATTTGGTCACGTTTCCTCGGCAGCTCGTTGCTTGCTGTTTGATCTGCGATATTATTTGCGCGTCATTCATTTGATATTTGCTCATTTCGGCTCAGAATTTGTCACTGTTCTTTGTTTGATTTGGTCTTGATCTATCTGTCTAAATGTTTCTCTTGCTACCTATCATGAAAGTCGATTGTGGTTAATCTAATGTTAGAAAAAATGCTAAGGAAGTGGACAAGAGGATATAGATCAATTTACCAAAACCGTTTAATCCTGGCATGACAATCAAATAATTTTTGTGGAAACTCATGTCTTGAAAAGAACTTTATTTCCATAATATTTCATCTCGAGTCAAAAGTTATTACTGAATTATTACTCGGTGAAATTATTCAGTTAATAATTTTATTTTTACTGTCAGTGTTCTTTAATCTTTAATTACACGCACGGATATATACAAGGCTTTTTGAAAATTTCATTTGTGGCATGACAATCAAATCATTTTTATGGGAACTCATGTCTTGAAATGAACTTTATTTCCATAATATTTCATCTTGAGTCAAAAGTTTTTACTGAATTATTGTTCAGTGAAATTATTCAGTTAATAATTTTATTTTTACTGTCAGTATTCTTTAATCTATAATTTCACGCATGAATATATAAGAGGCTTTTTGAAAATTTCATTTAAGTCTTTTGGATTAAGAATTCTTTTTTGTCTCTCGTGAGGAACACAATATTAGTAGCACATTATTTTGGGGAAAATGTTTGCATCACGGTATGTACTCTCCTCGCCATCTTGTTTTACATGAAGGGAAAAGCCATTTACCTCAATAAAACTGAGCTGAAGGTCGTACCTCCTGTACGGAAGATAAATGGAGTATTACTGGAACAGCCGTATGAAAAATATACTGTAGTTCCCTGCTCTTCTGGAACGCCATAGTACCGCAAAAGACAGTTTATGAATGGTTATCAGACTTTCAAGTTTTATTTCTCTTCTTATCATGTAATACGAAGCAGTAAAAACGACCAGCTCAGTCTTTGAAGAATATGGAATATATTGTTTCTTAAAAGAGTATCTTTTTCTACAGCTCAGGCTTTACACGAATGTCAAAGAGCGTACTTGTTTTTTCTTTATGTTTGAAAGTGTTTTTGCATTTTATTTACGTCACATTCTTCTTATGTCGACGGCCCCTATACAGAGTAGGCTATCCTTCCATTAATGCAAAAAAAAATTTATTTTATTTTGCTTTAGATATTCTTGTCAGCTAAGTTTTAAATTAAATAGTGATCCCATTTATTAAACAAGAATTCCTTGGAAGATTATCAGATGATCAAATTATAACATTATATATATATATATATATATATATATATATATATATATATATATATATATATATATATATATATATTATTAACTGAAGAGCCTTGAGAAAGGAAGTATAATCGCCAGCACTTAAATCGAAGATTCTTCCAACTCAAGAAGACGTTAATTATTCAAGGCAACAGAAAATGCGTCTATTGACTCTCACGAGGCCAAAGCCATTAGGATTATATTTCACTGTTTTTTTTTCTTAAGATTAAAAGTCAGCATCTTTATATATATTACAATAATCCTGAAGAGCATACAAAGAGCGAGAGGGGGAGACAGAGGAGAGAGTTCTCTCTCTCTCTCTCTCTCTCTCTCTCTCTCTCTCTCTCTTTATATTAAAATACATGGGAAGATCGCACAAAGAGAGAGGAAGAGAGAGAGAGAGGAAGAGAAGAGTCTGTCTGTCTCTCTCTCTCTCTCTCTCTCTCTCTCTCTCTCTCTCTCTCTCTCTCTCTCTCTCTTTATACAAAAAAATAAGATCACAAAATAGAGAGATGAAGAGAGAAAGAAAGAGAAGAGTCTGTCTGTCTGTCTGCCGATCTCTCTCTCTCTCTCTCTCTCTCTCTCTCTCTCTATATATATATATTTATATATTAAAATAAGAGGGAAAATCTCATTAAAGAAAGAGAGAAAGAGAAGAAAGAGTCTGAAAGAAGAGTCTGTTCTCTGTCTCTCTCTCTCTCTCTCTCTCTCTCTCTCTCTCTCTCTCTCTCTCTCTCTCTTTGTATTAGAATAAGCTGGAACTGAGAGACGTAGAGAGAGAGAGACTTCTCTTTGCAGTTCCAGAGCTTATATATACCAAAGCCTAAGCAGGATTGTTGCAAGGCAGAGTTGAAAGCAGCTCACATTTTCTCGAAGTCCATTGGAAGACAAATGATGATCTTAAACTCGATATTGTTTTTTCAATCTGTATTTATGAACGAAGAGGAGAGACGAATGTGTTTATAAAATCACTCTTTAATGGAAAGAGGAATGAAACAGCCGTAAGATTCGGTGTTTTAGTTGGAGAACTGGCAGTAAATCATTAGCATACCAGTTGTAAAAGGAAACATGTCGAAAACCCTTGACTTGAATTTAGTAAAAGTTTAAGCTAAATGAAGCCGGTTGTGCTTAGTGATATGTTCAGGCTCAATGCCATCAGGTAGCCTGACGTACGATCTTTTTTAAAAGATCCCCTTGTAACATTTGTTGTATGTGAACGCTTCAAGCGAAATGTTCAGTGATACAAAGAATGGACTGCAGAAAAGATAAGTTTATTTGATCATTTCCTTGTAAATTTATGATAAAAAGGAAAATTTATATATCATAGATAATACACTGAGGCAATCTCTACCACATTTCAACGGCGATTGGCTGCAAAATTCCCGGCTGTAACCCCATCAACCTTCTGGGAAAGAGTAATTATTGTGGAATTTATTTTCTTGTAACTGAAGTCTTTCACGTTGAAAGTTTTCTTTTATAACTGTTCAAATATCATGAATGTAAGGGGATGAAAGATTTTTATTAAAATACTTTTGGAATTATGCATTTATTTTTTCTCCATTATTTTCGTGTTCATTGCAGTAATTATCTGCCAATGTGGTCATTAAACAGTTGTGAAGCTTTGGTAGTTTACCGGCCAAAGATTATTTGCTTCAGGATACGGAAGTACACTGCTGTGAACGTAAGACTGAGACACAGGCCCAGTGGTAGTTTCCAGACCTGTAACCGAGTACCGGGACCTTTCCCTGAAAAAAGCAGGACGCCATATCTCAGAAACTAACCATAGAATTTTCTTGAAAATAATCTCATCATGTTTCCCATGCCTATATTACCTCACTGTCACAGTGTGACCTAACCTCCCCCAACCTAACCTAACCTAGGGGCATGGCAAAAAAACGGGGCTGCTGCAATGCTAGCATACATCTCATATTTTCGGCCCGGTGTCAAATTCAACCACCCGTAGTGCAATATGCCGGATGCCTGAATGACCATTTACCAATCCTAGCGTTATTCGACGCAAGATATACACTGGTGTTCGTTATTGTTCAAGATTAAGTCGTTACTGGATTACCTAACTGAAGAAGATTCACAAAGAATCTACTTTTTCTGAGAGAGACTTTTTGAGAAACTAAGAATCCAGTTGCTGACGTAGAGGGGACTGTAAATTGCGTAAACAAGAATATGGATTATGAACTAATGTATCATTTAACCTGCTTTTTGCTTTCGGCAATTTGAAATTGAATTGAGAAATATCTCTTACGGTGATTTTTCTTATGGAATAACTAGATACAGCCGTTTGGGTCATACATATGATTTGTAAGTTCGAGATTCGAGTCATAAGTACGAAGTGGCCGCTGGATTATAAAATCATTAATTTATGAGATATTAAAAGTCAATTAGTGATGGGATATAAAGTGTAAAGTCAAACATTGTTTTTGTTTTTAATATTTATTTTTTGTCAAGTCAAACCTACAAATAAGAAGCTTAACTTTCCAATATAAATGGGCAGCTTTAAATTTTAATTTCTATGTGTGAGAGAAAATTAGAACAGAAATCAGTGGATAGGCCTATTTTTGGAAGACTAATTTGTCTGGTATCAAATTTCTAGTGGAAGAAAGATGTTTTAGATTTAATAAGTCTTCAGTTTTCATTTATAAAGAACTCAGTGTTTTGCAGTAGGAAGTTGACGTTTGACGTTAGACATGAAGGCAATTTTATTTATAAAGGGCATCTTAATTTTTCAGTATTACATTTGAAAACTTACATTTCTACTACTTTTCATTGCTTGTTTTCTTAGCGTGTTAAATAATGCGTTCAAATTCCACTTTCTGTTGCAGTTACTTCACATAGAACTTTCCATTAAAAATAAAATTACAATTGCAAAATTGATTAACTCCAAACTCAGTTATATTAGTAATAATGCTCCTGTATAAGCGAGCATTTGAAATGGCCGATGTGGAAAGTGGTCATTTATAATGGAAAACCTATGGCAGAACTGACACTGAAAGTTATGTGCAACAGAATTAAGTGAAATGTGGGTTGGTTTAGAGGCTTGGTGGGGAGGACAGGAATTAATCCCCTCGAATCATATTTAATATTCCATTAATTACTTCGCTTTTGGGGGTAATGCTTAGTGGGTTTAATATCTATATTCCATGATTTCATTTTACATGATTCGTTCTTAAACTTGATTAATAAATTTTAGTTTGGTAATTTTAGGATTTGATTTACACACCTTAGGCAGAATAGGTAAATGAGAGAGAGAGAGAGAGAGAGAGAGAGAGAGAGAGAGAGAGAGAGAGAGAAGGAACTTGTCGGCTACCAGCTACTGGACATCAACTGAACTCAGGTAAGGCTAAAGGGCCCTTTGTCAAGGTTCGACAAGAACCTTTTAACATATATCTCAAAAATGAAAGAACTATTAACAACAGTATTTTCAAGCAACTGAGAACCCTCTCGTTGAAGTAATGAAGTCATTCAACAGTTACGTAATGAAAGGACTGGAAAAATAATAGACCTAGTCACACGCTCTTCTAGGACTCGAAAACGGCATCGTCAACAATCTCAAGTCCAGATTCGTAAATTTAGATATTTGTTCTCTGTTTACAAAAGGGGCTATTAAGTTGGCATTAAGATATCTCAAAAATAAGTCAGTTGAACTCTGGAACGATTTGAATTTGTATTCAGGTTTATAAGTTCAATTTCTAATGGAAATTTCTACATGCGAACGTTTGAAATAGCAATGGGTAAATCTCTATCATTAGTTCTCTCAGATTTATGTATGGAGGATTTTAAAAACATAACGTTACTAAGATTGAAAATTAAAGTCCACAATGGTATGTATGTTTATTGCTATATACAGGAAGCTTTTGCCAACTTGATCAGCTGGCGAAAGCCTTTATGTATACTACTGCGGACTTTATTTTTCCATCTAAGATCACGAGAAAGTGATGATATCAAATAATTCCTAAGATCATTCAAACACCTCTACCATGGTTTCGGCATATAGATGACCAACTTGTACATCATAACATGCCCACATACACGCAAGATGCCCAGTTATCCTTGTTATTGTGTTGTTCCACTCCTTGGTTCATCCAGTACCTGAATTAGTCTTGGCTGTTTTTCTCCTGAGACCTTACCTCAGAAATAATGATCTCTATATGGATTGAGTGGTTATATGCCCCGTTAATCTTAGACGTTGTTGGCCAGACCGAGATTCTGAGACATGTCTTTTGTTCTATTATATCTAGTTTGCTTGAAAATGCTTTAGAATGAAGGCGGAAGATCTTGTACTCCTTCTTACTTCAGGTACTTATATATTGGTCATATGTTATATATATATATATATATATATATATATATATATATATATATATATATATATATATATATATATATATATATATATATATGTATATATATATATATGTATATATATGTGTGTGTGTGTGTGTGTGTGTGTGTGTGTGTGTGTGTGTATAACTGAATCACGAAAATATGGAAAGTGATGAATATATAGATAAATACAAAATCCACGTAGTAGTCTGCTAAGTAAAGGACGATAAGTCGAAAGGCCTCGCAGCACTCCATTGTTCCTCTTTCCTTCGTGGATTTTGTCTTTATATATTTTATATATATATATATATATATATATATATATATATATATATATATATATATATATATATACACTCTCTGTTTATTTATTTTTCTTCGTTTTAACGTGCTTTTTTTCCATTTTTATATGGGGTGATGAGTGTGCAAAATAAATATATCATTCTTGCCGATGCTTAAATATTAAAAAAAGAAGAGCAACACGAAAAATTAATTCGTGAATGAGCTGGCAAAAATTCCAAACGCCACGAACGTAAGTCATTCTGAGAGCAAAAGCTCGTATACTCCTTTCACGACGTCAGCTGCAACTCAACTGGCTCGTATATCCGTACTGCGTCTTGTTTTGTTCAGCCGGGCCGCATTCACGCGAGTAGGACACGGCTGGATATGGGCAGGACGCCTTTAGCCGTAAGAAGAAGCTGATATGCAGGATTTAGCGTGGCGGTACCCTGAGGTCTCATGCAGGCTCTGGTCGGTCTAAATGATTTAAAAAGAAACACGGGTTTTCCTTTTAGCTATTTCATTTAGAATGACCACATTATTACGGACGACTGGTTTTACTGAGGTTAGATTAAATATTCATTTAAATTAAGAATTAAATTATATTAAAAATTTACTTAAAATAAACATTTTTAAATTTAGGTCGATGACTTTTTAAGTGTTTTTTCTTTTGTATTTGTTATTCTAATGATGTACTGCCAATAATTTTTTCAGCTATTCAAATAATCTCTGTGATATATTTTACAAAAGTACAACCACTTGCATTGTTCTTCGAGATTATATATATATATATATATATATATATATATATATATATATATATATATATATATATATATATATATATTTTATATATATATATATATATATATATATATATATATATATATATATATATATATATATATATATATATATATTTTATATATATATATATATATATATATATATATATATATATATATATATATATATATATATATATATATATATATAAATCCTGTACATTTAAACCGCTACAGCAAATAAAATGGAACGTAAAGCAAAAAGCAAAACCGCAGTATGTATATATACAGTATATGAAAAAAAAAAGTTCTGAAAAAAGTGGTCCTCATGAAATTCACCTACAAATATGCATCGGCATATGTGTCATGACTAAACATAATGGAAGGCGTGAAGCAAATATCTGAACAACATTTATTTAAATGCGTGGTAATTCGGATGCATCGATATGTCAACCATTGTGTGTGCATCGCTGGCAAAACTGAATTCGTGATGCCAGTGCAACATTTTCAGTGAATCTCAAAATTTAAAACACCAATGTTATTTCGTTCTGAAAATACGCAAAAAAAAGATATATATTATTTCAGCATAGAATTAATGATAACTCAGTTAAAATTATTATTATTATTATTATTATTATTATTATTATTATTATTATTATTATTATTATTATTATGTATAGACTGTTCATTTTATTTCCTCGTGGGGCCTATTGCCTTCAGTGCTCCTCACACAGTGCACTGTAGGCATTACTTACATACTCTGCAGCGTCCCTTCGTCACCTAGCTGTAACCCCTTTTATTCCTTTTATTATACCTCAGTTCACATTCTTTTTCTTCCAATTTACTGTCCACCGTCTCCTAACAATTGTTTCATAGTGCAACTGCAAGGTTTTCCTCCTGGTACACCTTTCAAACCTTTTTACTCTCAATTTCCCTTTTGCCACTGAATGACCTCATAGGCCCTATCGCTTGGTTTTTGGCCTAAATTTCATATTCCTTTCCTGTTTTCTCCGGTTTGTTTATTAACGTGAAAACACAGATTAATATGATGGTACGCCACAAAAAAAATGAGTTTTGAAAAAAGAGGAAATATAAGAATATCAAATAAAATGAATAGGGGAAAGGTTAGAATAGTAATTGAATGGATTTTTGTATTATTGCTTCTATAATTTTTATCATTATTAAGATGATGAACCCTATTCAAATGAAACAAGCCCCAGGTGCCGTTGACTTGATATTCAAGCTTCCAGTGAATATGGCGTTTGTTTGAAAGAAGTAATAGAAGGTAATAGGGAATAGAGAAAACAGAGAAAATTTAATAGAAAAACCTTAACAAATCAATAAACAGATAGCTAAAAATGTAAGTGAATTATCAAGATACAAGGAGAATTGCTTTAAGCTAGAAATAATATTTAACGGCGTAACCGTTTCTCGCATTAAACTGGTCAGTAAAAATTTAAATTTAGAGTGTTGGGTGATCGTAGAAAAAAAGTGTTGAAAACCAAGAAATATGCAAAATTTTATCTCGATTCTCTCATGTTTATGTAAATCATGTCTAGGTTTTCATTTTGCATTTGCATTTCCCATCCTTATTTATTTTCCAAAATAAACTTTTCATTAAAAACAACATGCTTTTTTTCTGAATAATTTCTGTATCTTTTATTTCGTTTCTGTTGTGGAGAGAGACTTTTATGCATATATTACTCAAAAATTAAAAACAGTATCACATCCTAAAATTAAATGAAGGGTAATTTGCAGTTTCCACAGTGAGAAAAAGCTATTATGAAAGAGATATTTTATATTATTTTTGCCACTTACAAATTAGTGCCATTTTGCAAATAATATCGCATCCGACATTTTACACAGATAGCACTAATTAATATTTATTAACTTTTAACTCCGCTTTAAGCCTAAAATCGAAACGCTCGTTTACTTCCTAAATTTTTTTAGGAAAATTCATACACCATTTCTTATCAACAAGAAAAGAAATTAACAGAATTATTTTCTTTATATAGATATTATTAAGAAGCTTCCCTTGTTACCTTCACCATGGAAAAACCTAAGCTAATGTTGTTCTTAAGTGAATGCAACAAAGTTGAAAGTGAATCATCAAAATGTATAATATCGAAATTGCATATAAAAAAAATTGTCATTCATTATTATCATTAATAATAACATTTGTGTAACGACCGTGTTAAAGGAAGAAGAGTTCAGCGTTCATTTTTAATTCAGCTTAATTCTCATATATTTCAAACATTAAAACAAAAATACTAGAAACTGAAGAGGAATATAAAGACATAAATTTGTATACAGTGAATGACGATTATTTCCTTTTCACCAGAATCCCTTCCGCATTCAGAAAATGTTGCACTGATTTACAGAATCAGAAAATGGGTGTATTGATTATGTTAGGGTCGTATCCATTATGGAAGCACTGTATTAACTGAAGCTGATAGATCACCACTTTGATAGGCTATACATAGACATTGTTTGAGGAGTAAGAGAAAAAATGAATCCCTGTTTTTACGCGTGATTTGTATGACGCATCACAGATAAATACGATCTATGACATTTGGTAGGTGGTGAACGTAAGATAGATAACGCACGCAAGTTAGACAATGGACGTACAAAGGTACGAAGTCTTGGTCGCTGGTACAAATAATCCAAGCCACTGGCCACCAATGCCACCGAACGCACGAGAAACCAACGAGTTACGCGGCGTGGAAATGAACAAACGCTGGAGATCCATGACATGAGATAAATCACAAACACAAACATGAGAATTTCTAAAGCAAACAAGCGATTTCCGATTCAATCTCGCTGGATGCCATATGCAGAAACGGGGGAGTTAGTAAGCGCATCGATTGCTGTTTCCAGGCTGATAGAGTGCCAAAGTTTTCCTTTTCCATCCTTTTTTGTGGCAATTACCAAATCCTTCTCTTTTTGCAGCAGTTATCAGTCTGAATGATAGAACAATTGATTAATTCTGTCAGTCGTAATGCTTGACCCTCTGTGATTTTCTTTACCTATCTTTCTCTGTCTCTCCAAAATAACTTCGTAATTATAGTATTGGAGAACCATTTTATTTATCTGTGCAGATATATAACTGTGAATTTGTTTCTCCAATTAAAGACTCATGCTACTATGAGTATTTTTTTAATTATAGTATCATAAATATTTCTCCACAGTTAAAGAGCTGGAATGAACCATCGGTGAAAAATAACTCATTAACAGAACAAAGCAGAATTTAGGGTTTTTTTTTTCAAACGAAGATGAAGAAAGAGGTGTAATGCTCTATTTGTCCATTGTAATAAGACGCTTAACTAATAAGAGATTATTTCTCTTATAACTCTCCTTACATAGTAAGTAATCTGAGACAAGATACATAAGAACATGCAAATAAGGACCCTGAATAAAATTGTCCAATAGATAGTTGTAATTTAACAGACACAAAGATAATCTAATGGTGTCTTTTGACTCCACATACTACTTACAACACAGGCAAATCACATGAACAAAGTTGAAGCAGAAAGAAATTAACGAATTATGTCGTAAAACTTTATAAACAATTGTCTCAAATTAGCAAGCATTAGTTTACTAGGTAATAATGTTTTCAGTAAATGTAGTTCTGTTCACCTTACATTATGAATCTGAAGAAAAGACTTTAAACAATGTTAAGGCTACAATAAATTCAGCAATTTCATTCATAATAATATCTTTTAAACCAATATCTCAAACGAAACAAGTGTTAGTTTACCAGGTGCAAACATTTTCAGTAAATATGGTTCTGTTCACCATACATTATGAATCTGGAAAAAGTCTCTTTAAACGACGTTGGCGCCACATTAAATTCAGCAATTTTACATATGATGAAATCCATTTAAAAAATCTCAAATTAATAAGTATTAGTTTATCACGTACAAACGTTTTCAGTTATGTCATGGCCCTTAACAAAAGTCTCTTTAAACAATGTTGAAACTAGAATAAATTCATTAGTTTTATTTATACTAAAATATTTTCAACGAATAACTCAAATTGAAAAGTGTTAGTTTACCAGGTGCAAACATTTTCGGTAAATGGGGTTCTGTTCACCATACATTATGAATCTGAAGAAAAGACTTTAAACAATGTTAAAACTACAATAAATTCAGTAATTTCATTTATAATATCTTTTAAGCAAATATCTCAAACTAACAAATGTTAGTTTACCAGATGCAAACATTTTCAGTAAATGTGGTTCTGTTCATCATAAATTATGAATCTGGGAAAAAGTCACTTTCAGGTTGTAGAAATTCATATGTCCCACACCAGTGGACCGGGATTGAAGTAAGTAATATTTCAGTCCAAATTTTGGCCGAGTTACTCGTTATAATATCACTGAAATATTACCCATCTTGTTATGGCAGACTTTTCAGCCGATATTTTCGGCCTCATTAACGAGCTGTAACTTAAATTTCCCAACGGGAAGAGAGGATGCACTGCAGAATCTAAAAAAAAAAAAAAAAAAAAAAAAAAATCAACCTCATTTATAGTTTTTTTTTTTACTGTTAAAAGTAGGAACTTTTGTGAAAGATTTGCCATATTATTATTATTATTATTATTATTATTATTATTATTATTATTATTATTATTATTATTATTATTATTATTGGAGTATTCCACAATTATGCCATTGTGTCATTGTAAATATATATTAAAGACATAAAACGAAAGCTTTCGGGGAGAATCTATAAAGATATTTTTCATCAATATTTATACTGACACCATCGAGGATTTCTTCACCAGTTTAGTGATTCATGCGATTAAGAGATTTTTATAAATTATTATTATTATTATTATTATTATTATTATTATTATTATTATTATTATTATTATTATTATTATTATTATTATTATTATTATTATTATTCAGATGATAAAACCTTTTCGTATGGACAAATCTACAGGGACCATTGACTTGAAATAAAGCTTCCAAACAATATGGTACTCATCTGCAAGAAGTTACAAAAGAGTACAGGAAATACAAATAGAAGAAAACTAACTTCATGTGGGCCACTATTTCCGAGATTTAGGTGTTTTGATTAGCCCTGTAATTTACACAGAAACTGAACAGAAATTACGCCCTGTCTGCCGTATTATAAGTAAGAATGCATTACTACCCTAATGAAATTCTCCTTGCATTTTAGTTTTCTGTAAAAGAAAACTATTGTGCCAGCTTTGTCTGCCCGTCCGCACTTTTTTCTGTCCGCACTTTTTCTGTCCGCCCTCAGACCTTAAAAACTACTGAGGCTAGAGGGATGCAAATTGGAATGTTGATCGTCCACCCTCCAGTCATCAAACGTACCAAATTGCAGCTCTCTAACCTCAGTAGTTTTTATTTTATTTAAGGTTGAAGTTAGCCATAATCGTGCTTCTGTTAACGATATAGGATACGTTACCACAGGGCCGTGGTTAAAATTTCATGGGCCGTGTCTCATACAGCATTATAGCGAGACCACCGAAAGATAGATCTATTTTCGGTGGCCTTGATTATACGCTGTAGTTCGGACAATTTTTACTTGTTATTATTTACTTATATTTTTATTTATCTATTTATCTATTTGTTTATTAACTTTTGTTTTCTCATAACTGATCTCCTCTATCTATATTTCCTATCACCTTCTCTCAATTCTTTCAAATGAACGCCATATTCTTTTGAGGCTTGAATTTCAAATCAATGATCCCCTGTGGTGGGCTTGTTCCATATGAATAGGTTTCTTGTTTTTAATAATGATAATGAAAAGGTTTTCAAACCTTTGGATTTTCATATTTAAAACAAGTGAATGTCGCTTTTAGCCGTTCTTTCTCTTCTTCTTCTTCTCCTTTCCTACATGTACTCAGAGACTGTCAAGAGTTTGAAGAGGGCCTTTGTTTTTTAATCGCTCGTGCGCA
>NC_089797.1:9342894-9352894 GCF_040412425.1 Macrobrachium rosenbergii
AGAAGAAGACCCCGCAATAAATTAATCCTCGCGTAATTCTTTGTGTGGGATAGAGAATCTTGTGTATTTATACGCCTTACAAAAATGATGTTGGAGTGATTTTATCATTAGATTTCAGAATGATGTATTTGCCTTTATCATAAATATGTTGCTCTGTAATTTTAGTAGTCTTTGCAAAAAATGAACTACTGGTAGATATATTATCATGAAAGAAATATGACAATAATTTTTCGCAAACATCATTTCATTTGTCCCTACAAGGGATGATCTTAAATAATTCCCTATTAACTATAAAACCCATCAGGGATTACCCCCATTTATGTCAGGATGGTTTGATATAAATCCAAAATTTATGTTCAGTTTTCGCTTTGCCTGCAAATTACTCCTTTGTGCGAACAGCACTTGGATACAAAAATGAATATTGCTGGTTACCTCAAATTTAGGGGAGTCTCCTATATTGCACGTTGGAGAATGAATTGGTTTCATGGTAACCAATACCAATTATTTGTGTGTCTCTTGATCTAACTCATTATCTCTCTCTCTCTCTCTCTCTCTCTCTCTCTCTCTCTCTCTTTCTCTGTATTATAAAAATAATAATGGTTTTCATCGTGGTTTTTCTAAAAGTTGATTTTCCTTGAATAAGTACCTCCAGTACCTCCTCTGCTGAAAAATATATAATGGCTCCTCAGTCATCATTTGCATGGGGAAATCTCTCTAGCACTTGTTACTTGACTAGCTTTGCATTTTTATAAAGACAAATATTTTATGCATGCGTTACATAATATTCTGCAAAGTGCCATCCATAAACTTGTTATGTCTCTAATAAATGTAGTGCCAGTCTTGTCATAATGCTTAGATATCCCCATAGATGGAAAAATTTACGCAAGACATGGGGCTGCATATTTCATAGTATGGACCCTTTGAGCTCAATAAAGAAGAAGAAGGAAGAAGAAGAAGAAGAAGAAATGGCTTCCTATCTCGCCGAGCTGTGAGGCATTCTTTTTCCCTGAGTTCCGTTTTAATTGGGTTGTTTTACAAAGAATTCTCTCTTTTTTTTTTATTTTTCTGTAGTATTTCTTCATTGCTTTAAAGAAGTTTCCAAATAAAATGAAACATATTTAAATTTTCTATTGTGTTTTAGTTTTCCGTAAAAGAAAACTATTGTGCCGGCTATGTCCGTCCGTCTGCACTTTATTGCGTCCGCATTTTTCTGTCCGCCCTCAGATCTTAAAAACTGCTGAGGCTAGAGAGCTGCAAATTGGTATGTTGATCACCCACCCTCCAATCATCAAGCATACCAAATTGCAGCCCTCTAGCCTTAGTTGTTTTGTATTTTATTTAAAGCTAAAGTTAGCCACAACTGTGCTTCTAACAACGATATATGAAATGCCACCAACAGGCCGTGGTTAAAGTTTCATGGGCCGCGGCTCATGCAGAATTTATTACCCTTGAACTGGGAATAAAAGTAGAATGGCTACAATAATCTCCTTACCATAATTTTTTTTGATGTTTCTCACCCTAACGCCTGATAAGTTGAGGGCTCAGGTTTCATAGGAAATTTCTTATTTATTCTTTTTTAGAGTTATCATTATTATTTTACCTCTAATGGCAGCGTATTGCTTTACTGTATAAGGGTACAGACTGGCAAAACTAATGTATTTTGTAAATGGAATTTTCCTTGAAGTGATGATAAACCCTCATCTTCAAAGCTTTGACAGGTAAATGCGTAAGTAAACACTAACATAAAACCGTAAGAAGCAGCTTCAAAGACAAGGGATGGCTCAATGCACTGACAACTGGCAAACCTCTGGACAAAACATGCATCACATGCACGGTTAAGTTCCAAAAACCTGCTTAAGTAAAAGCATGCAGCCACCGATGATACAATAGGTAGATCAAAGAGCCCTCGCCCCCACCCTCACCCCCACTAACCCCACCTACCCCTAACCCCCACCCTAACATCCCTGGGGACGGCAAGATCCTGAGCCAATGAAAATAAAACAAGGTTCTATTAGGGGGTTTTGAATTTTATTATTATTTATTATTATTATTATTATTATTATTATTATTATTATTATTATTATTAATCAGAAGATAAACACGATTCATATGGAACAAGCTTCCAACGAATACAGTGTTTACTTGAAAGAAATTACAGAAGGTAAGAGGAAACACAGAAAGATTATTCAGTGTAGTCTTCCTTATTCCTTCAGTTTTTGCATATATATCATTGGTCTCATCTATGGACCTAATTCCATTTTCTTTGAAATTTATCCTGCAGTTTTTTGCTGGAAATATATTTTTTCTTAAATATTACTTATTTACATTGACATGCCTACATACATAAGCACACACATAATATATATATATATATATATATATATATATATATATATATATATATATATATATATATATATATATATATATATATATATATATATATCCACACTCTGCAAATACTTCATTATAATACCTTTTAAACTTTCAAATTTTAAACATTCAACAAGCACATTATGCACAGTAAGACCTGACTAATAAATTACACTTTTTAAACACAATATTATTCTATTATTTGCATACATTTAAAAGTAGACAAATAGAAAAAATTTTTAAACATAATATTATTTAATTATTTGCATGCATTTAAAGTAGACAAATAAAAAAAAAAACACACTTTAAATACAATATTATTCAGTTATTTCATACATTTATCAATAGACAAAATTAAAAAAATTAAACAATATCATTCAATTATTTCCATGCATTTAAAAACAGACAAATAGAAAAAAAAACGTTTTTTAAACATAATATTATTCAATTATTTGCATGCATTTAAAAATAGACAAATAACAAAAAAACATAAGATAAAAGCGAGAGAAACGAACGTGATTTTGCGTTGGCTGACACATCCTCCCTAGAAAAGTAGTAGGAATCCCTCGAAACAGCTTCTAGCGGATAATTTATTCAAGAGGAACGAGCGAGGCAGTCTCAACATTCATAGGAGATGGCAATATATTTCCCAAACTTCTTATGGAAATCAAGTAATCCTGTTTATGAAGAGGTGTAGGGATTGTGTTAGCACTATTCGGAGTGTACCATTTGAGTAGTGATGTTGCAATGTTGTCTTTCACAGTTGTTAAAAATATGCTGGTTATTCTGTGAGCGGAATTGACATATTCATTATTATCACGTTGGGGATCTGTAGATGATTCTTTATCGTCACCTTAGGAATCTGTAGATAATTCCTCATTATCACATCGGGAATCTACAGATAATTCCTTATTATCACATTAGGACTCAGTAGATAATTCCTTATTATCACATTAGGAATCTGTAGATGATTCCTTGTTATCACATTAGGAATCTGTAGGTAATTCCTCATGATCACATTAGGAATCTGTAGATAATACCTTATTATCACATTAGGAACCTGCAGATAATTCCATATAAAGGTAATCAAAAGACTGTAATGGAAATTATGTTTCACTTTCCTTTGTTATAATTAATCATTCCAGAGAGTTGGTGAATATTTAAGGTTGTTAGGTACCAGTAACTATTCTTGCTGCCTGCTTTCGAAAATAGGATATATTCAGAAACCTTAAGGTAGAAATGTCGTTTAATATCAGTTTCATTCAATCTCTGAATAAACACCGAAGGGGAATTTATAAGTAATAAACGATCCGCCCTCAGGTGGACTCGAACAACGGAATGGTTGGGGAGCGACGACTTTTCAGTGGTTTGAGTCCACCCGGTGAAGGATCGCTTATCACTTATAAATTCTCCTTCGGCGTTTATTCTGGGGTAGAGTGGATTTAATGTCAAACATCTGTGCCGGCTTTATCTGTCCGTCCGCACTTTTTCTGTCCGCCCTCAGATCTTTATCTGTAGAGGGCCGCAAACTTTTTCTCATCCGTCCTCCAATCATTAAACATACCAAACTGCAGCCCTCTAGCCAAGTAGTTTTTTATTTTGTTTGAAAATCCACAATCTTGCAGTCTGGCAACGATATAAGACAGGCGACCACCGGACCGTGGATAAGTTTCATGGCCCACAGCTCATACAGCATCATACCGAGATCCCCGAAAGATAGAACGATTTTCGTGGGCGTTGATTAAACGCTGGACAGAAAACTCGATTGCGCCGAAGAAACTTTGGTGCAGTTTTTACTTGTTTCAATAGAAAACAATGTCACGGTGTATGTGACAAAAATTCATAGGATATATATGCTAATATCTTCTTCGCCCACTTTTCAAAATCAACTGTAGGGCTTATCCTGATAGCAGAGTCTTTCTCGTTATAGGGAGGAACAGAGAAAACAATTAAGAAAAGAGAGGATAGACTAGGCAACTTTGCTTTCCTTTAGCAGTATTATAATAAGCTTCTTCTTGCGTTCTTCAGAAATCATTTAGAATCATCCGGGTTTCAATCATGAATATTAACACTGCAGAAGTTGGACAATACGAAAATTTCAGAAAAATTATTTTATCTTATGTCCATCATTTTCCAGTTATGACAGTAAGATGTCAAGACTGTTAAAACTTTATTATTTTCAGAAATTTATGTATTATACTGAGTAAAAAAAAAAAAAAAACGGTAGGAAGTGTGGCTTTTTCGAAAACTTATTCAAGCATTTTCATGAAATGAAACTGCTTTTGAAATTTTAAACAGAATCGTAGCCACATGTTACACTCCCACATTCATTAGGATTACTGATAACTTTTTAATACTTGTAAATAAGACTAATTTGGTTCAATAATGCAATATACGAGGTGTCTATGATATCTGTCTCAGCAGCTAGATCTTGGAAGGATGATGAGGTTTGTGGGAAAATATAAACAAGCACTAGTATTTCACATGTTCATAAATTACAAGATAATGTTTCTATAATGCGGTTCAGTTATTCATTATCTATTTGCTATTCGTTTCACTACTATGCAGCAACATCTAACTTTGAATATCATTATCTCCTGGTGCTTAACTGCTTATAACCTCGACAGTTATTTAGATATTGGCAGTTACACTGACACTTCTACTGTTTCATTATTCTGCCTTTATCTCTCTTCTATCTTTCACAGGCAGTTAATCATCAAAATACTCAGTCCATCGACCTAAGACCTAAATCTATTCATAAGGTGCCTCACTAAATGCATCTTTTACTCTGTGATCCGGTAGATAAACAACCTTCTCTTCATTACCCTATTTACAAAACAGCTTTTAACTCGCCTTTAGTTTCTTCCTACCCTTTTTTTTATCTTTTTCTGATTTAATGTACAGTATTCTCTCTAAACTTTATTTGACAAATACGTATGTATAAGCTAATCTCTTTTGTGATGTAGTTACTTCTCAAATAATCTCATTTCTTCTGTCACTAAAGGTCTCATTCGCTGCTTTCATTCCCTCTGTCTACAGTCTTAATCCACAAACGCTCCCTGATAAACGTAAGAAAAAATGTAGGTTTATTTTTTACATACAGATCATGTACTGTTTCAACTTCTAAGCATTTATCAAGTCAGTTATTTTTTTTTTTATTTCATCGTTACATGATATCCTCAGTTCCGTCTTGTCTAACTTACTTGTTTTAATTACCCTTACAGCTGCTCTTTTTCCATTTGTTCTCCAACTTCAACTTATTTTTCCGTAAAACGATCCCTACGAACTATTAGAATAGAGATCAAAATTTTAAATATACAGCAAGACTATATTCCAACTTCGTATTAAAACTCTGGCAAAATTTTCGGTCGCTTCCTACTTATATGATCTCAATTCCGTCTTGTCAGAGTTATTTTTATTACCATTACAGATACAGTTTTATCCCCAGCTTGCTAGCTTTAACTTGCTTCTTAATTACATACTCATTCACACGCACAATACGCACACACACATATATACAGTATATTATATATATATATATATATATATATATATATATATATATATATATATATATATATATATATATATATATATATATATATATATATATATATATATATATATATATATATATATATATATATATATATATATATATATATATATATATATATATATATATATATATATATATATATATATATATATATATATATATATATATATATATATATATATATATATATATATATATATATATATATATTAGCTGACCAACCCGGGAAAACTCTGAATAACAACCTGTAAAAACTCTCTCTCTTCTTCTCTCTCTCTCTCTCTCTCTCTCTCTCTCTCTCTCTCTCTCTCTCTCTCTCTCTCTCTCTCCCTTTCCTGTTAAGACAATTGCTTCAGTTACATTGCCCAGCATTTTTGACATTTTGTATTTCATCCCTTCTCATCCCCCATCCCTATCAGGGATGGACTTGAACTTAAAGGGCATTGAGAGTGTTACTATTCATCTCAGTGACCTGGAAAACTGTGGATTAGCCACTAACATCTGCCATTTTTTATTTTTTATTTTTCACAACTTCTCACCCTCCCTTCCTATTAGCGCTGAACTTGGGGTTCAAGGGCATTGGGAGTGTCATCATTCATCTCAGAGACCTCAGAAACTGGATTAGACACTAATATCTGTCGTTTTCAGTTTTTTTACATGTCACTCCCTTCTCAACCCCTATACCTTTGGTGCCAGTGATGTCTTACCCACCATAGTATTCTTTTCCAGATAGTAAGTCATATGTATACCAAAATGAGGTAAGATAAATTCGTAGAGTTTATCTAGTTACTAAGTCTATGGGCAGAACCAGCCCTGTTTCAGGGAAGCCTTTCCCACCCCCAACCCCCTTTGGTGCTAGTGATGTCTTACCACCACAGTACTCTTTTCTAGATAGTAAGTCATGTGTATACCAAGTTTGGTTGAAATTGCTCAATGTGTTTCAGAGTTATGCTGGAACATATTTACACATGCACACACATACATACATACATAATACATCCATTTATATATATATATATATATATATATATATATATATATATATATATATATATATATATATATACACACATATATATATATGTATGTATGTATGTGTGTGTGTATGTATGTAGTATGTATGTATGTATGTATTGATTTTAATACCCTCCAGAAATATCCATGAATCAAATCATTAGTTCTTTGTCGAAAGTAATTAGTGAAGAGTCGAAGGAATCAGTGATCTCGTTCCTAGAATTTTCCCATTACTCTTCAATCGTAGTAAGAATGTGGAGCAAGTTATTTCTCCTCCAGAGGAACGGAAATTGCCTCAGGGATTACAAAAGATTTTCGTTGAAAAATACATACCAGTTTCATTCATTCGGGAAAAGAAGGACAGGAGAGGGAGAGAGTGAGAGAGATAGAGAGGGAGAGACAGAGTTCATACATGAAAAACATATCCATTTTCATTCATTCAGAACAAAGACAAGAGAGAGAGAGAGAGAGAGAGAGAGAGAGAGAGAGAGAGAGAGAGAGAGAGAGAGAGAGAGAGAGGAGTGAAAAACATATAGTTTCATTTATTCGCAACAAGGACAGAGAGAGAGAGAGAGAGAGAGAGAGAGAGAGAGAGAGAGAGAGAGAGAGAGAGAGAGACAGAGACAGACAGAGAGAGAGAAGGGAGGGGGGATTGCAAGAGATTCTTTTTTGACAAACATATCAGCTTCATTCATTCTGAACAAGGAGAGAGAGAGAGAGAGAGAGAGAGAGAGAGAGAGAGAGAGAGAGAGAGAGAAGGTGGGGGAAGGGTCGGAAGCTTGCAAACAAACATATCAGTTTCATTCATTCTGCACAAGGCGGTCGAATGGACAGAGAGAGAGAGAGAGAGAGAGAGAGAGAGAGAGAGAGAGAGAGAGAGAGAGACAAAAGGCATAAAAAAAAACTTGAAGTTCGTTTATTCACTGAGAAAGACCAAGGACCGTAAAAGTGAATGAAGGGTAGATTAAAGTTGGAACATTTTGCTTCCTTCGATCAAGCTGATAGGTATTGACATCGAAAAGCGAGACAGAAAATTTCCTCTTCAATTCCTGATTCATTACAGTTTCTTCTCTGTTTTTTTTCCTTCTCTGGGTTTTGTTATTTTCTAACATCGCCCACATATACACGCACAAAACACACACATACGTACATACATTATATATATATATATATATATATATATATATATATATATATATATATATATATATATATATATATATATATATATATATATATATATATATATACATATATATATATATATATATATATATATATATATATATATATATATATATATATATATATATATATATATATATATATATATATATATATACAGCATTAAAGAGAGATTTACTCAGAATTTCATTCATATACAGTATTCTGTTTTCAAAGTTAATCAACAACCTCATAATAAAACTAAAACTAAGTTAGTATTGATATAAACCTGTTAAATAAAATTGTATCTCATGTAATAAAACAAATTAGCGCAGTGCTCATGTTGTCCTTCAGTCGCATGCTGATGATATTATCGCATTTCACATCATATTTTAACAGTGATATGACAATGTTTTTGTTGTTATAATATTGCATCTCTATCTGTGCATACAAACTTTGTATAATGTAAACAAAGCTCTTTCATTGGGAGGTTCTCCGGATGATAATGGAAATATATTCTAGAACCTTTGATAATTCTCTCTCTCTCTCTCTCTCTCTCTCTCTCTCTCTCTCTCTCTCTCTCTCTCTCTCTCTCTCTCTCTCTTTAGTGTGTGGTATCATTCTTGGAAGTTTTCAATTAAACAGATGTTGCTCAAGGAATTCAGACAGAATTAATTATCATGGAATTAGATGTACAACGAAAAGGAAATGTGACTTTCCCCTGGAGACTTATTGTCCTTGATAACACCCCACCATCGAGCAGTATATATTAAAGGTCACAGAGATGGCAATACTTCATAAAAGAGGCGGTGTCAAGAAGTCGACGGGAGACGAGAACTTTAAAGGGAAATGTCGTCAAGGAACGTTTTAGGATTTGCGTCAAGAAAAAAGAGAAATTCGTGTCCAGATTATGTATTGTTTCGGTATTAACGTTCATTACAAATATACTGACAGGTACTCGAGATATTTATCATACATCGATATTGGACTATAACAGAGGTAAGAAATGACATACTTAGCCTAAGGAGCACGAGTCTTAAGACTTACGTTTGTATAATCGATATCTTATAACATGGATAATTGACAATAAAAATAGCAATATTATATATATGTATATGTCCATAGATTTGAGGTAAATATTTGTGATAACACTTACGTCAATGGAAATGTCAAATACACGATACACATTTCAAAAAACAAGAAATAAAGACTGGAGTCCCCAGAGCCGCGGCCCTTTCTCCATCCCCCTGAAATCTCTGGGAAAGAACAGTGGCTCTGGTGCGGAGCAGGAACTTGAAAAGTCCATAACACATATATATCACACACCATTATACAACAGTCGAGATAGACAAATGTCATATTTTTTTTTCTCTTGGCGTACGAGTAAGATTCTGGGCGAAAAATGGAGAAGTAGATAAGAGGCATTATGAGGCATACACTGGATGAGGACCAAGTTATAGAGTTTGAAGCTGAGAAATGAAGCAGTGGAAAACACAGTAAAAAGAACGATGGCCTAAGCCTCCGTGAGAGTTGCGATATTGTTACTATGTTGTCCATTTAATCGAACATTATGCATTATTGTTTTGAAGAGTGAAAATTCTGCTTATTTGCTGAAACAGACCTAAAGCATAAAGAGGACTTTACACAAAGCTCTCCGTGTCCTTCTCGCCCTCCTCTTTGACGCAAGGAGTCCTCTGCAGGAAGGGACTTCGGGATGGACTGGTTGAGGGAGACCTGTAGTGAGCTCCGTTGGTGTGCGCCCAAGGACTTTCCAAGGGCATCCGATCCACGAGGGGCCTCATCTCACCTTCCCCCTCTAGGCAGGTGTAACTGCATCTCACCAACAGCCTCTGTCCCCTCCAGGAGACGGACTGCTTGTTGATGCTGCTG
>NC_089797.1:9357894-9380394 GCF_040412425.1 Macrobrachium rosenbergii
TCAGGCCATCTGTGCATACTAATATAATAATAGTCTCTACGCTTTTATGTCACCGTCCCGCTTTTTTGAAGAATTTCATATTTTGTTCCAGGCATTTTCACAAAATAATAATAATAATAATAATAAGAATAATGATGATATTTCTTCGATGACAAAATTCTGATATTAAGAGTATGCAAAACTAGCATCTACTCTTCCCCAGAGACCAAGCTGTTGATATTTCAGTATAAGGACGATGCTTTAGCGTTAAGAGTAACGAATCATGTTATGAACGACCATGTTTTCAATAAACTCTGGTGTCTGTCAAGATATATAGAAAAAAAGACATCTTAATCTTAGCAACAGTTATCTTGAAATGCAATAATGCACTTTATAGAAAACGAAGTATATTATGAATCTCATGTTTTCAATAAACTCTGGTGTCTACCAAGATTTAAAAAAAAAGGACATCTTAATCTTAGCAACAGTTATCTTGAAATGCAATAATGCACTTTATACGTAACGAGTTGTACAGTATATTATGAGTCTCATGTTTTCAACAAAGTCTGGTGTAAAGATTTATAGCAATAAAAAAAAAAAAGACAACCTAATCTCAGCAAAAGTTATCTTGAAATACAATTATGAATTTTATACATAACGAATTATGTTATGAATCCCAAGTTTTCAGTAAACTCTAACGCAAAGATATTAAGCAAAAAACGACTACTTGATCATAGGAACAGTCATCCTGAAATACGATAATGAACTTTATACTTAACAAATTATGTTATGAATCCCAAGTTTTCAATAAAATCTGGTGCAGAAATTTATAGCAAAAATAAAGCCAACTTAATCATAACAGCCCTCTTGAAATAAATTCGTTTTACATTAATAATCTTATTTTCAATTAACTCTAGAGTCAAGATTTATGGCAAAAAAAGAATTTAATCTAAGCAGCAGTTATCTTGAAATACAATAGCGCACTTTATGCATAATGAATTTTATTATAAATCCCACGTTTTCAATAACCTCTAGTGTCAAGATTTATAAAAAAAAATATATAATTTAATCCAAGCAGTAATCATCCTGGAATACAATAATGCACTTTATATACGCAAAGCTCCGGAAATATTTGCATACGTTGGCGCTCGGGAGAAAGGGTTTGTGAACATTCACGAAAATCAAAGCGAATATCGAACCTGTTTACGAGCCTGTAAATTCGGGTTGGGCTTATCCTTGCACAGTTCTTTATCTTCCAGCAGGAGCTGCCTGGCAATTCTCCAATAAAGGACGATTAAGACCAGGAGTGGAAGGAAGAATAGCAGGACCATCGCCGAAATCACGAAGAGCTGTTGGGAAGAACAGGGGGAAGAAATGGGTAAATGAATTTGGAGGAACATAATTAATGGAAATACCTCACTAAATATAATGACAGAGATGAGAGTTATAAGGGAAGTGGAAAAGCAGGACCATCGCCGAATTCACGAAGAGCTGTTGGGAAGAACAGAGGGAAGAAATAGGTAAATGAATATGGAGGAAAATAATCAATGAAAATACCTCACTAAATATAATGACAAGGATGAGAATTATACAAGGGAAGTGGAAAAACAGGATCATCGCCGAAATCACGAACAACTGTTGGGAAGAACGGAAGGAAGAACTGGGTAATGAACATGAGGGAAGATAATTAGTGATAATTAGTGAGAATAGCCCCAGAATTATATGATGACAGATGAGAGTTACAGAAGAATGAGGAAAAGTAGGACCATCGCCGAAGTCACGAAGAGCCGTTGGGAAGAACGGAAGGAAGAACTGAGCAAACTAGTATGAAGGAAGATAATCGATGGTAATTAGTGAAAATATCCCACAAATTTATACAATTACCCGGATGAGAGTTATAAGGGAAGTGAAACAACAGGATATCACGAAAAGCAATTGGGAAGGACAGAAGGAAGAACTGGGCAAATAAACACTGGGGAAGACAATTAATGATAATAATGACAGATGAGAGTTATGAGGGTAGTGAAAAAGCCTGAAATCACGAAGAGCTGTTGGGAAATGAACATGGAGGAAGATAATTATGAATAATTTGCGAAATAATCCCACAAAATTATTTGATGACAGAGATGAGAGTTATATGGGAAGAAAGAAAATTAAGACTGTGGCCAGAATCAAAAAGAGCTGTTGGGAAGAACGGAAGGAAGAACTGAGTAAGCGAACGTGGAGGAAAATAATTAGTAAAAATTCTCTCAAAATTATATGATGACACAGAGTTAGAAGGGGAGTGATGCAAACAAATTAACGGTTTTCTTATGACTGCTTTTGCATATTTCTGAGCAAAATCATATGGAATGGAATGGAATATAAAATGTAGGTCAAAGGCCAAGCGCTTGGACCTATGAGGTCATTCAGCGCTGGAAGGGAAATTGAGGGCAAAAAGGTTTTAAAGGAGGAGAAAACCTTACAGTTGCATTATGAAACAGTTGTTAGGAGGGTGAATAGTCAGACGGAAGAAAGATAATATGGATGGAGGTACTGCAAAAGGAATGAAAAGGGTTGCAGCTAGGGCTCGAAGGGACGCCTGCAAAGAGCCTTAAGTAATGCCTACAGTGCGCCACGTTAGGTGCAGTTACAGCACTACCTCCACTTCCCAAACACCTCACGGGGGCAAAATCGTATGTCATCTATAATAGGAAATCATTGTTATACGCACGTCTATTTCTGTCCAAAGAAGGTTTTCATTAGGTCGTCATACAATATTGAGAAGCAATAGCTGGGTGACCCGTCTATCAAAACTAAGCTAACTAAAACATCTTTATGATACAAATTTTTGCTGAACTTATCTCATCTTTTCAGTTTTTCCCAGTAGGGGGCACTGTAGGTATTACTTAAGATTATTCGTGGGGTCCCTTCGGCCCCTAGCTGCAACCCCTTACATTCCTTTGACTGTACCTCCGTTCATATTCTCTTTCTTTCATCTTACTCTCCACGCGTCCCTAACAGCTGTTTCATAGTGCAATTGCGAGGTTTTCCCCTTATTGCAACTTTAAAGACTTCTTTGTTTTCAATTTCTCTTTCAGCGCTGAATACCTAACAGGTCCCAGCCCTTGGCCCTTGCCCTAAATTTTATGTTCTGATTCCAATTCCAACTTTTCAGTTTTATATTTGATACTGAAGAACTTACAGTTCTTTGCCGTCTTCGCGGAGAAAATGTATTCCTGATGATCAGTAGCTTCTTTATTGTAACTGCTTAAATTCAATCTATATGATAAAAGTTACATTCACTGGGTAACTGAGGTATAGAATATGAAATATAAAACGTATTTACTGATGTAATTTTATGGAAAGAATAAAATACAGTCATAAGAACACAGCTATTTTTTTCTCAGATGGTCATAAAATAATCTTTATAATTAAATGACGGTTCGTTTACAACTGATGCTTAATTGATGCAATATTCTATTTTTCTTTAACTTTTATCTTTATACAGGTATATAGTCAAATTGCACTTTATTTTATGAAATCGACAGATAAAAAAAAACATTCACGACGAATGATTTTTTTTTTTTCAAGAGTTACGATAAAAAAACACGCAAAATCATTAACAATTAACTATCATGATATAATGTGCGTTAGTTATTTCTTATCCAGTTAGTTTAATTGTCATGCTATGCTAAATTAGTATTCTTTTCGTCCCAGTATCCTCATTGGTGAAGGAATCATCAATGATGACAGCGTAAATCTGTATTAAAGATATATATATAAAATGAGAGGATTCTGAAAATCGAGCAGGGTTTTTGAAAGCTCTCGATATATATATATATATATATATATATATATATATATATATATATATATATATATATATATATATATATATATATATATATATATATATATATATATATATATATATATATATATATATATATATATATATATATATATATATATATTTGTTTGTGTATGTATGCACTTATTCATTTATATATTTACTTACATTGACATCAGTGTGGATTTCTTCACCATCTTAGTGGCTCATGCGATTATGAGATTTTTATAAAGTATCATAATTATAAAAAACAACATTTAATTAAAACATATTTACATTTATCTCACTTTAGTGTACTTAAAACACCTGTTCGGGCTAAGAACCAGTGTACTTAGACAGTCGCTCTGTGATCTACTCTTACAAAATATTGACCATACCTTCTCCATCGGTTTATCAACGGATGTATAGCACACTGGGACGACTGAATGATCTATGTAGGGGACGTGGTTGTACTTTGTCAGCACTATTATTGGACTGAAAAGGAAAACATATTGTAAATAATTAAGTGCGACGGGATATGTTGTCTTGAAATTTATACATCAACATCCCCCCATTTTACGATGCTTGACCAATCGCATTGCAAATCAATATATCTTTTTTTAATGTAGATATTATTATAGTTCGCAAAGCTTAACCTACTTAAAGGACGAAAGATATACAATATTAATTTTTTTATTTCTCTCATATACTATTCTTCCTCAAAATGGAAAACTGCAGTATTTGCAAAATTTTCGAAATTGAGATATGCCACCTATTGGGCTCGTGAAACACTAATACCCGAGTTACTGCAGTTTCACTCTAATTCATCGGCGCTTTCCACGAGTATTTAGGGGGTCTCATTTGCAGTATCTGCAAAATCAGTAGTAAGGCAAGGGAAAACCACAGTATCTACCATTTTTCTCAGTTTTGTATTTTTGCAGAGACTGCAGTCTTCCATTTTGAATCAAGGTAAAAAAAATGTCGCAGAAAAAAGTCACAGGAAAAAAAAGTCACAGCAATCTTTCCTAGATAGTGGCCCGAAGGGTTTTAACCCGGTATGTATCCATCTTTGCGGCGTGTTTAGTACAAGCCCGTTTGGGGATTTCCGTATAAACATAAACAAAAGACTGAAAATATCATAAAGATAATGACCCCCCAAAAAATATTGTGAATTTTTCCCCTGACTTTATTGCCGGCCACCATAAATTAACGTGACTTTTTTTCCTGCTACTTTTTTCCTAGCCAAAATTGTGACTTTTTTTCCTGCAATTTTTTTCCTAGCCAAAATTGTGACTTTTTTTTCTGTGACTTTTTTTCTGTGACTTTATTACCGGCCACCTCCATTTTAGGACAGTATTATTCTTCGTAAATCTGTTCAATAAGGACTGTCTTACAGACTTCACGTTTTCAAGGGAGGAATGTTTTTCGAAATGAATAAATCCTTTTAGAGAATCAAATAAATATACTGTTTGTAGATATTATTGAAAATGTACGATAAAAATGAACTATGTATTATATTCATTCAAGGGATAAAAGAGAAAATTATGAATCTTGTTCCTGCAATGACAGTAAAAATACAGATAAATATACAGGCAGCTTGTGTGGATTATACAATATTTACAATGAGGCAATAGTAAAACGTTTATGTATTTCTAGACCGTTTTATGAAAACAGGAATAAAATAAAATTATTATTATTATTATTATTATTATTATTATTATTATTATTATTATTATTATTATTATTATTCAGAAGATGAGCCCTATTATTAGAACAAGCCCACAAGGGCCATTGACTTGAAATTCAAGCTTCCAAACAATATAGTGTTCATTTAATAGAAGTAACACGAACGATACAAGTCTGATACTTTACCTTGTGACAGTTATTATTATTATTATTATTATTATTATTATTATTCAGAAGATGAACCCTATTCATATAGAACAAGCCCACAGGGGCTATTCTTGAAACTCAAGCTTCCAAAGAACACAGCATTCATTTGAAAAAATCAACAAGAACGATACAAGTCCGATACTTACCTCGTGACAACTGTAGCAATGACCCACACCAGGACGCATGCGCCCACAGCCCTGGCTCTGCTGCAGTTCGCTGCGGCTGTGAGAGGATGACAGATGACCCTGTATCTCTCCACACTAATGGCTAGGATGGTGAGCATGGACGCGTGAGCAACGGTGAACTCGATGTACGGGACGACCTTACCTGTAGGCCAGAAATTGCACCTGGATTATCAATGACTTATTGGCTGGTTGTTCCCGGAGGGAAGTGGCGACTTTGGTGCATCTCACGCGGTGCAGTGTGGGTAATACTTAAGGTTCTTTGCAGCGTCCCTTCGGCCCCTAGCTGCAAGCCCTTTCCATTTGTTTTTACTGTACTTCCCTTCATATTCCCTTTCTCCCATCTTCCTTTCTATCATCTCCTTGGAATTGTTTCATAGTGCAATTGCGAGGTTTTCCTCCTGTTACACTTCTCAAACCTTTTACTGTCAATTTCCCTTTCAGCGCTGAATGACCTTATAGGTCCCAGTGCTTGACCTTTGGCCTAAATCCTATATGATATTCAGTTCAGTTCAATTCAACTCAATATCCCTTGTATACTTTTGATTCATGTAATAAATTTCAGTATGCATAAGTACACACACACACAAACACAAACACACACACACACACACACACACACACACACACACACTATATATATATATATATATATATATATATATATATATATATATATATATATATATATATATATATATATATATATATGTATATATATATATATATATATATATATATATATATATATATATATATATATATATATATATATATATATATGTATGTATGTATGTATACGTTCCTAATTTGAAAACAGTCCCTTAAGCATCCCAACGGAATGGAGAAGAGACAATGAGAGCCTGGGAAACAATACTTGGGCAAGCTCAAGTTCATTAACTGAACAAAGAGGAGACGCGAATTTTAATTATACGTCAATTATACGCTTAGTCTGAAAGTATTTCAGTTATTCAAAAACTCCGCAGAAATTAATTAATCATCTCTCTCTTCTTCCAGCCTGAACTAGTACCTCTTTTTCTAAGTCCAGATATTCGCGTGTTTGTTCATAAATAAAAAAAAATATAGGAAATTCATTAACACCTCAAAAGAAGTAAAAAATGCGACGAAGTTTCTTCGGCACAATCAAGTTTTCTGTACAGCCGCTACTGCATATAATCAAGGCCACCGAAAATAGATTTATATTTCGGTGGTCTCGGTATACAGTAATGCTGTATGAGCCGTGGCATATGAAACTTTAACCATGGCCCGGTGGTGGCCTGTCCTATATCGTTGCCAGAAGTAAGATTATGGCTAAATTTAACCTTAAATAAAATAGAAACCTCTAAGGCTAGAGGGCTACAATTTGGTATGTTTGATGATAGGAGGGTGGATGATCAACATACCAATTTGCAGCCCTCTAGCAGTAATTTAAGATCTCAGAAAAAGTGGGTTGCAGAAGATCTCAGACAGAAAAAAAGCAGACAGAAAAAGTGCAGACAGAAAAAATGCAGACAGATAAAAGGGGGAAAAAATCAGACAGAAAAAAGTGCAGACAGACAGAAAAAATGCAGACATAAAAAGTGCAGACAGAAAAAGTGACGAACAGAGGAAAAAATGTGCAGCAGAAAAAATGTGGACAGAAAAAACAGAAAAAGTGGACAGAAAAATGACAGGACAGAAAAATGACGGACTGGAAAAAGTGCGGACAGAAAAAAGTGCAGACGGACGGACAAAGCCGCCACAATAGTTTTCTTTTACAGGAAATTAAAAATAAAACCTTACTGGTTTTTCTTATGGTCTCTGTATACGCTTCCTTTATATGCTCCGTTTATATGCTCCCTTTACTTGTACCGTCTATATGCTCCCCTTATATACTCCGTTTATATGATATTATGTTTACACGCCTTTTATATGCCCCCCTTATATACTCCCTTTATATGGTCCCCTTATATGCTCCCTTTATGTGCTCTCAAAACATTCGATAGGTAATTTATTTCTCCTCAGTTATCGTTTTCTTTTGATACTACGATAAATAAATCTGTTTTTCAGTGAATGTTCAGTCCATTATTATGATAATTCGGCAACACGGAAAGTGCAGCTCAAGGCAAATACACCAGTTTCTTTGTATTGCATAATGAAATGGGTAAGATTACATTACCTATTCTTTCCTACTTTTGCTAGTATAATGACTCTCTAATTAAACAGTACGTATTTTGGAAACGTCTCTATCAGATGCTTAAAATTGAAGCCAATAAATGATTTCAATTCGAAATAAACAAGTAATTTTTCTTGATACAGCGGGATACACTATTATCAGGTAATATCTTTGAAGATTTATTTATCGTAGGATCAACACTTCTTTGTTGTTTATTCAAATGAAAATTAGTTTTTTTTAGTTTTCTGTTAAAGAAAACTATTGTGCCGGGTTCGTCTCTGTCCACACTTTTTTCTGTCCGCACTTTTTCTGTCCACCCTCAGATCTTAAAAATTACCGAGCCTAGAGGGCTGGAAATTGGTACGTTGATCATCCACCTTCCAATCATCAAACATATAAAATTGCAGCCGTCTAGCCTCAGTAGTTTTTATTTTATTTAAGGTTAAAGTTAGCCATCATCATGCTTCTTGCAACGATATAGGATAGGCCACCACCGCGCCGTGGTTAAAGTTTCATGGGCCGCGGCTCATACAGCATTATACCGAGACCACCGAAATATAAATCTATTTTCAGTGGCCTTGATTATACGCTGTAGCGGCTGTGCAGAAAACTCGACTGCGCCGAAGAAACTTCGGCTCACTTTATACTTGTTTTTTACAGTGGACATTATCTTTGGTGCACATGAGGTTGATAAATTTGACTGGAATTTCCGAGGGGTATTGAATCCAAATTTACGATTTATTCCAGAAATGCAAAAACCATTTTTCAGTGAGGGTGGAGTTTTTGAATATGAAAGGAAAACTTGTGCTAATCAGGGTGATGGAAATGAAAGTTTTTTCCAGTCAAGAATGACTTATAAAAAAAAATTGAAACCATGGAAGCTCGCACTCTCGTTGGAAGGCAAAATTTGTCTTGGCCTCTTTGCCAAACTTCCTTTACAAACGTATTTTCCCGAACACACACACACGCACACACACACACACACACACACACACACACACACACATATATATATATATATATATATATATATATATATATATATATATATATATATATATATATATATATATATTGGATCTTGCTGTAGGTTACTGCTGGTGAGATATTGTAGCCATGTGGGATACAGTTTTAGGACGGTCAGAAACTGAGTAAACCAGAATTTTCTAATATAAAGAACCATGCCTCCATATGTAAAATCGAAATAAGTAAAAACATTTCTCTATTGTTGGTGGAACAAGCCACAGTGATTACCTAACCACCCTTGAGTCCTTATACATCCAACGACTTGTTCCGTCTTTGAACTCTAACGTTTCCGCTTCTCCTCTTTATCTAGCATAACTGAAGTCGTAGGATGGGGTCAGGTCTTGGTCATTCGTTCTTCTCCTTCTTCTCCTTTGAATGGTTTGTTCAGCACTGGTTTCTTTTTACTGTATACGTTTCAAGTTTTATTAATTTTAATTTTTATAAATATTTTTTTTTCCTTTTAACTTTATCTTGTAAATTGGTTTTTTGTAAATTTTAACGAAAAAAATTTGTTATATTTGCAGATTGAAGATGCACATAGTACATAAAAGAAAACGTCTCGTATAAATAAATTATGGCCTTTTTTATGTGTTTTGTGGACCCTGCTGCATGCCTTTATATATATATATATATATATATATATATATATATATATATATATATATATATATATATATATATATATATGTATGTGTGTATGTGTATGTGTGTATATATATGTGTATACATTTATATATATATATATATATATATATATATATATATATATATATATATATATATATACATGTATACATTCTTTGTAGATAACCAGTTACGGTTTTATACATTTCTTTGAAGTCCCCACAAAAGTTTATAAAAACTCCACTTCTCAGCGGAAGCCCCGTAAAAATAAATAAGTACTTTGGAAAACTTTCTCAAGAGACTGTTGAGGCATATCTGTTATGGAAGTAATACGAAAGTAGCTTTGGAAAAACATCATTCAGATCCCTGGCATCTTTTTGTTGATTGTGTAGGAAATATATTTAGAGAGAATTTTCTCACAAAGGCACTGAAAAAAAAACCCTAGTAAGAAATAAAATCTTGTGGTTTTTTTTTTTTTTGCAGTTAAGTAACTCACGTTGTTATTTTCCCTTATAAATGCAGAAACAACTTACATCAGTCTGTAATGTATTACACATTTCCTAACCTGTTATGCAGCTGTTTTCTTGCAGTCATTGTCTATTTGCATGTGCATGTTGCTGATTAACCTAAAAAAAATCTTGTTTTGCAGAATAACTACAATCTGGTAACTGATCATAACTCAGTCATAGCTGAAAATCTTTACAGTCGAATACAGATTTACATCTTGCATAACTGCGATCTTAAACAGGAGTCGAATCGTGGTTACCCAAATGTTTCCCTTCTTATAGTCGTCATCGTATGACTAACACTACCTTCTCCGGGGGGCATATATATGCCCTTTCCGAATATTACAATTCATGAACTACCCTTGTTCCTGACCCCTTTGTTCCTTCTGGGTCGGTGTCGTACCTAATTAAAAGGGTGGATACCAAGTCAGGGTCAACTGAAGTCTCACCGTGAGACTCTTGTTGGGCATCTTTGGTTGCACTCAATTGGTGATGGTCAAACTGCGGGTGTCGTCTGTCCGTCTATAGGACATCGCACAATCTATTTAAGGTAGACCTCTCTCTCTCTCTCTCTCTCTCTCTCTCTCTCTCTCTCTCTCTCTCTCTCTCTCTCTCTCTCTCTATATATATATATATATATATATATATATATATATATATATATATATATATATATATATATATATATATATATATATATATATATATATATTGTATGTACATAAAGCAAGTATCGCAGAAACATCTTCCTAATATTTTTTCTAGAAGTATTCTGATTTTCTTCAGAGAACTCTCTCATAAGAGTCAATAAAATGTAGATATGTGAATTACTTCTAGGTGAGAATTACTCTAAAAGAAATATTGCATTTACTCATATTTATCGTCTACCGAAATATTTCGAAAAAGAATATTACTCTTGAACTGATCCTTTAAGGGCTGAATGTAAAGATAATAGCGGTCATCGCTGGAATATCACGTCATGACTGATGTACCCTTCAGGTTAAATCGGTTTGTGCCTTTCAGGCCTATTTACCAACGGTCTGTTGGGGGGAAAATAACATATATATGTTTTAAAAGATCGAATCTCACTTCACCCGATTTATATAATCCATCTCGACCGAGTGGAACGTACCAGAACAGGGAATCATGAAAGGATAAAGAATTGAATGGAAATTGAAAAAAAAAAAATGTTGCTGTTCAGTTATAGCCTACGATTCACACACACACACATACACACACACACACACACACACACACACACACACACACACACACACACACACATATATATATATATATATATATATATATATATATATATATATATATATATATATATATATATATATATATATATATATACACACACACACACACACACACACACACACACACACACACACACACACACACACACATGGAAAGTGAGAGATTCTGTAAAAGAAACGATTTTCTTATATGCTACTGTTTTTCGTGATGACCGTATTCGTAAATTAACAAAATGGTTAAAACAAAAGAACAACAGAGAGAGAGAGAGAGAGAGAGAGAGAGAGAGAGAGAGAGAGAGAGAGAGAGAGAGAATTACATTCATATTCACTTTGACATCCTAAAAATATTAAAATATATTCCATTTTCATCCCCGATAAAGAAACCAAAGAAAACGGAGCGCCGTTCAGGGCAAACAAAAGCAGTCCATTTTCCACCTAACTCCCCGAGCAGAATATCGCCTCAGCTCAACTAATATCCTTCCGCCTTGAAATGTGGGGCCGCTGTCCGGATAAAAGGCCAGTATTAGATTTATTGCTCCCATTCTATTTATGGGCTATTCATCACCTTTCTGGCTCTAAATTGTGGCTCCTAAGTTGATCGAATTTACTGCTTGAAATGGCTAAGGAATGGCTGGCTATATTGCTGATTTGTGCTGAGATTTTTTTTCTATTTTTTTTTTTTTTACTGTATTATGGAGTGGGGGTTTAGCCTATTGCTTCAGGGGGGGGTTGGGGGAGTTAACCTATTTTTAATGGGGAGGAGTCTATTGTTTCTTTGGTGGGTAGTTCACCCTATTGTTTATTGGGTGGGGTGTTCACCCTATTGTTTCTTGGGTGGGAGGTTTCAACCTGTTGTTTCTTGGGTGGGGGTTTCAACCTGTAGTTTCTTGGGTGGGGGTTTCAACCTGTTGTTTCTTGGGTGGGGGTTTCAACCTGTTGTTTCTTGGGTGGGGGTTTCAACCTTTGTTTCTGGTGGGGGTTTCAACCTGTTGTTTCTTGGGTGGGGGTTTCAACCTATTGTGGGGGTTTCAACCTGTTGTTTCTGGGTGGGGTTTCAACCTGTTGTTTCTTGGGTGGGGGTTTCAACCTATTGTTTCTTGGGTGGGGGTTTCAACCTGTTGTTTCTTGTTTCTTGGGTGGGGGTTTCAACCTATTGTTTCTTGGGTGGGGGTTTCAACCTGTTGTTTCTTGGGTGGGGGTTTCAACCTGTTGTTTCTTGGGTGGGGGTTTCAACCTGTTGTTTCTTGGGTGGGGGTTTCAACCTGTTGTTATTGTTTCAACCTGTTGTTTCTTGGGTGGGGGTTTCAACCCTATTGTTTCTTGGGTGGGGGTTTCAACCTATTGTTTCTTGGGTGGGGGTTTCAACCTATTGTTTCTTGGGTGGGGGGTTCAACCTATTGTTTCTTGGGTGGGGGGTTTCAACCTGTTGTTTCTTGGGTGGGGGTTTCAACCTATTGTTTCTTGGGTGGGGGTTTCAACCTGTTGTTTCTTGGGTGGGGGTTTCAACCTGTTGTTTCTTGGGTGGGGGTTTCAACCTGTTGTTTCTTGGGTGGGGGGTTTCAACCTGTTGTTTCTTGGGTGGGGTTTCAACCTGTTGTTTCTTGGGTGGGGGTTTCAACCTGTTGTTTCTTGGGTGGGGTTTCAACCTGTTGTTTCTTGGGTGGGGTTTCAACCTGTTGTTTCTTGGGTGGGGGTTTCAACCTGTTGTTTCTTGGGTGGGGTTTCAACCTGTTGTTTCTTGGGTGGGGGTTTCAACCTATTGTTTCTTGGGGGTTTCAACCTATTGTGGGGGGGTTTCAACCTATTGTTTCTTGGGTGGGGGTTTCAAACTATTGTTTCTTGGGTGGGGTTTCAACCTATTGTTTCTTGGGTGGGGGTTTCAACCTGTTGTTTCTTGGGTGGGGTTTCAACCTGTTGTTTCTTGGGTGGGGGTTTCAACCTGTTGTTTCTTGGGTGGGGTTTTCTGTTGTTTCTTGGGTGGGGTTTCAACCTGTTGTTTCTTGGTGGGGTTTCAACCTATTGTTTCTGTTGTTTCTTGGGTGGGGGTTTCAACCTGTTGTTTCTTGGGTGGGGGTTTCAACCTGTTGTTTCTTGGGTGGGGGTTGTTTCTTGGGTGGGGTTTCAACCTGTTGTTTCTTGGGTGGGGTTTCAACCTGTTGTTTCTTGGGTGGGGTTTCAACCTGTTGTTTCTTGGGTGGGGGTTTCAACCTGTTGTTTCTTGGGTGGGGTTTCAACCTGTTGTTTCTTGGGTGGGGTTTGGGTTTCTTGGGTGGGGTTTCAACCTGTTGTTTCTTGGGTGGGGGGTTGTTTCTTGGGTGGGGGTTTCAACCTGTTGTTTCTTGGGTGGGGGTTTCAACCTGTTGTTTCTTGGGTGGGGGTTTCAACCTGTTGTTTCTTGGGTGGGGGTTTCAACCTGTTGTTTCTTGGGTTGTTTGTGGGTGGGGTTTCAACCTGTTGTTTCTTGGGTGGGGTTTTCAACCTATTGTTTCTGGGTGGGGGTTTCAACCTGTTGGGGTGGGGGTTTCAACCTGTTGTTTCTTGGGTGGGGTTTCAACCTGTTGTTTCTGGGTGGGGGTTTCAACCTGTTGTTTCTTGGGTGGGGTTTCAAACCTGTTGTTTCTTGGGTGGGGGTTTCAACCTATTGTTTCTTGGGTGGGGGTTTCAACCTGTTGTGGTGGAGGTGGGGTTTCAACCTATTGTTTCTTGGGTGGGGTTTCAACCTGTTGTTTCTTGGGTGGGGGTTTCAACCTGTTGTTTCTTGGGTGGGGGTTTCAACCTATTGTTTCTTGTTTTGGGTGGGGGGTTTCAACCTGTTGTTTCTTGGGGGGGTTTCAACCTATTGTGGGGTGTTTCAACCTGTTGTTTCTTGGGTGGGATTTCAACCTGTTGGTGGGGTTTTCAGCCTGTCGGTGGGGGCAGTTCAACCAATTGTTTCTTGGGTGGGGGTTTCAACCTGTTGTTTATTGGGTATTGTTTCTTGGGTGGGGGTTTCAACCTGTTGTTTCTTGGGTGGGGGTTTCAACCTATTGTTTCTTGGGTGGGGTTTCAACCTGTTGTTTCTTTTTTCAACCTGTTGTTTCATGGGTAGGGGTTTCAACCTGTTGTTTCTTGGGTGGGGGTTTCAACCTATTGTTTCTGGGTGGGGGTTTCAACCTGTTGTTTCTTTGTTTTTGTTTGGGTGGGGTTTCAACCTGTTGTTTCTTGGGTGGGGGTTTCAACCTGTTGTTTCTTGGGTGGGGGGTTTCAACCTATTGTTTCTTGGGTGGGGGTTTCAACCTGTTGTTTCTTGGGTGGGGGTTTCAACCTGTTGTTTCTTGGGTGGGGGTTTCAACCTGTTGTTTCTTGGGTGGGGGGTTTCAACCTATTGTTTCTTGGGTGGGGGTTTCAACCTATTGTTTCTTGGGTGGGGTTTCAACCTGTTGTTTCTTGGGTGGGGGTTTCAACCTGTTGTTTCTTGGGTGGGGTTTCAATAAAACCTGTTGTTTCTTGGGTGGGGTTTCAACCTGTTGTTTCTTGGGTGGGGTTTCAACCTGTTGTTTCTTGGGTGGGGTTTAACCTGTTTGTTTCTTGGGTGGGGTTTCAACCTGTTGTTTCTTGGGTGGGGTTTCAACCTGTTGTTTCTTGGGTGGGGGTTTCAATTGTTGTTTCTTGGGTGGGGGTTTCAACCTGTTGTTTCTTGGGTCCAACCTGTTGTTTCTTGGGTGGGGGTTTCAACCTGTTGTTTTCTTGGGTGGGGTTTCAACCTGTTGTTTCTTGGGTGGGGTTTCAACCAATTTTCTGGGTGGGGTTTCAACCTGTTGTTTCTTGGGTGGGGGTTTCAACCTGTTGTTTCTTGGGTGGGGTTTCAACCTGTTGTTTCTTGGGTGGGGGTTTCAACCTTGGGTGGGGTTTCAACCTGTTGTTTCTTGGGTGGGGTTTCAACCTGTTGTTTCTTTTGGGGGTTTCAACCTGTTGTTTCTTGGGTGGGGGTTTCAACCTGTTGTTTCTTGGGTGGGGGTTTCAACCTGTTGTTTTGGGTGGGGTTTCAACCTGTTGTTTCTCCAAAAAACCTGTTGTTTCTTGGGTGGGGGTTTCTATTGTTTCTTGGGTGGGGTTTATGGGTGGGGGTTTGACTGTTGTTAGGTGGGGTTTCAACCTTATTGTTTCTTGGGTGGGGGTTTCAACCTGTTGTTTCTTGGGTGGGGGTTTCAACCTGTTGTTTCTTGGGTGGGGGTTTCAACCTATTGTTTCTTGGGTGGGGGTTTCAAAAAATTGTTTCTTGGGTGGGGTTTCAACCTGTTGTTTCTTATGGGGGTTTCAACCTATTGTTTCTTGGGTGGGGTTTCAACCTGTTGTTTCTTGGGTGGGGTTTCAACCTGTTGTTTCTTGGGTGGGGGTTTCAACCTGTTGTTTTGGGGTTTCAACCTATTGTTTCTTGGGTGTGGGGGTTTCAACCTGTTGTTTCTTGGGTGGGGTTTCAACCTGTTGTTTCTTGGGTGGGGGTTTCAACCTATTGTTTTTGGGGTTTCAACCATTGTTTCTTGGGTAAAACCTGTTGTTTCTTGGGTGGGGGTTTAACCTGTTGTTTATAACCTTTGTTTATTGGAATTGTTTTTGGGGTTTCAAATTGTTTCTTGGGTGGGGGTTTCAACCTGTTGTTTCTTGGGTTGGGTTTCAACCTGTTGTTTCTTGGGTGGGGGTTTCAACCTGTTGTTTCTTGGGTAGGGTTTTCAACCTGTTGTTTCTTGGGTGGGGGTTTCAACCTGTTGTTTCTTGGGTGGGGGTTTCAACCTGTTGTTTCTTGGGTGGGGGTTTCAACCTGTTGTTTCTTGGGTTGGGGTTTCAACCTGTTGTTTCTTGGGTGGGGGTTTCAACCTATTGTTTCTTGGGTGGGGGTTTCAACCTATTGTTTCTTTGGGGGTTTCAACCTATTGTTTCTTGGGTGGGGGTTTCAACCTGTTGTTTATGGGTGGGGGTTTCAACCTGTTGTTTCTTGGGTGGGTTTGGGGGTTTCAACCTGTTGTTTCTTGGGTGGGGGTTTCAACCTATTGTTTCTTGGGTGGGGTTTCAACCTGTTGTTTCTTGGGTGGGGGTTTCAACCTATTGTTTCTTGGGTGGGGGTTTCAACCTGTTGTTTCTTGGGTGGGGTTTCAACCTGTTGTTTCTTGGGTGGGGGTTTCAACCTGTTGTTTCTTGGGTGGGGTTTCAACCTGTTGTTTCTTGGGTGGGGTTTCAACCTGTTGTTTCTTGGGTGGGGGTTTCAACCTGTTGTTTCTTGGGTGGGGTTTCAACCTGTTGTTTCTTGGGTGGGGTTTCAACCTGTTGTTTCTTGGGTGGGGTTTCAACCTGTTGTTTCTTGGGTGGGGGTTTCAACCTGTTGTTTCTTGGGTGGGGGTTTCAACTATTGTTTCTTGGGTGGGGTTTCAACCTGTTGTTTCTTGGTGGGGGTTTCAACCTGTTGTTTCTTGGGTGGGGGTTTCAACCTGTTGTTTCTTGGGTGGGGTTTCAACCTGTTGTTTCTTGGGTGGGGTTTCAACCTGTTGTTTCTTGGGTGGGGTTTCAACCTGTTGTTTTCTTGGGTGGGGTTTCAACCTGTTGTTTCTTGGGTGGGGGTTTCAACCTGTTGTTTCTTGGGTGGGGTTTCAACCTGTTGTTTCTTGGGTGGGGGTTTCAACCTGTTGTTTCTTGGTGTGGGGTTTCAACCTGTTGTTTCTTTGGGGTTTCAACCTATTGTTTCTTGGGTGGGGTTTCAACCTGTTGTTTCTTGGGTGGGGGTTTCAACCTGTTGTTTCTTGGGTGGGGTTTCAACCTGTTGTTTCTTGGGTGGGGTTTCAACCTATTGTTTCTTAGGTGGGGGTTTCAAATGGGGTTTCAACCTGTTGTTTCTTGGGTGGGGGTTTCAACCTATTGTTTCTTGGGTGGGGTTTCAACCTGTTGTTTCTTGGGTGGGGGTTTCAACCTATTGTTTCTTGGGTGGGGTTTCAACCTGTTGTTTCTTGGGTGGGGGTTTCAGCAGTTTTGGGTGGGGGTTTCAATTGGGGGTTTCAATCATTGTTTCTTGGGTGGGGTTTCAGTAACCTATTGTTTCTTGGGTGGGGTTTCAACCTGTTGTTTCTTGGGTGGGGGTTTCAAACCTATTGTTTCTTGGGTGGGGGTTTCAACCTGTTGTTTTTGGGTGGGGGTTTCAACCTATTGTTTTTGGGTGGGGGTTTCAACCTGTTGTTTCTTGGGTGGGGTTTCAACCTATTGTTTCAATTTGTTTCTTGGGTGGGGGTTTCAACCTGTTGTTTTGGGTGGGGGTTTCAACCTGTTGTTTCTTGGGTGGGGTTTCAACCTGTTGTTTCTTGGGGGGGGTTTCAACCTGTTGTTTCTTGGGTGGGGTTTCAACCTATTGTTTCTTGGGTGGGGGTTTCAACCTGTTGTTTCTTGGGTGGGGTTTCAACCTGTTGTTTTTGGGTGGGGGTTTCAAATTGTTTCTTGGGTGGGGGTTTCAACCTGTTGTTTCTTGGGTGGGGGGTTTCAACCTGTTGTTTCTTGGGTGGGGGGTTTCAACCTATTGTTTCTTGGGTGGGGTGTTCAACCTGTTGTTTCTTGGGTGGGGGATTTCAACCTGTTGTTTCTTGGATAGGGTTTTCAGCCTGTCGTTTCTTGGGTGGGGAGCAGTTCAACCAATTGTTTCTTGGGTGGGGGTTTCAACCTGTTGTTTCTTGGGTGGGGGTTTCAACCTGTTGTTTATTGGGTTGGGGGTTTCAACCTGTTGTTTCTTGGGTGGGGGTTTCAATTATTGTTTCTTGGGTGGGGTGTTCAACCTGTTGTTTCTTGGGTGGGGGATTTCAACCTGTTGTTTCATGGGTAGGGGTTTCAACCTGTTGTTTCTTGGGTGGGGGTTTCAATCTATTGTTTGTTGGGTGGGGTTTTCAGCCTATCGTTTCTTGGGTGGGGAGCAGTTCAACCAATTGTTTCTGTACAGTTTTGTTCTTGGAAGAAACCATATTATTATTATTATTATTGTTTTATTATTCAATTATTATTATTACTTATTGTTTCTTAGGTGGGGGGTTCAACCTATTGTTTCTGGGAGGTGGGTTGTTCAACCTACTCTTTGTGTCATTAGTATCACCACTAACAACTGCTGTTTCTAACAGCAGTTAGAATAAAATCTTAATATTATTAACTATATTTGGACGTCTCAATTATATTTCTCCATGAAAAAAAGTCTTAATATTATAAACTGTACATTTGGAATTTTCAATTATATTTCTCCATAAAAATTCTTAATATCATAACCTTTATTTGAAATTTTATATTATTTTTCCAAAAAAATTATTATTATTACCTTTATTTTATTTTATTATATTTTCCAAAAAAAGTCTTAATATTATAACTTTTATTCAGAATTTTCAATTATATTTCTCCATAAAAAAGTCTTAATGTTATAATCTTTATTTTGGAATTTTCAATTATATTTAGCCATAAAAAATCTTAATATTATAATCTTACTTGGTATTTTCACTTATATTTCTCCATAAAAAAGTCTTAATATTATAACTTTTATTTGGAATTTTCAATTATATTTTCCACATCATCAGCTTATACTAAAAATAAACGTACATCAAGAGTAAAATTTCCTGTGGAAGTATTTCATGGCAAAATATGATATCTTACATGAATATCTATTTAATTTATTTTAGGAATTCGTATACTTTATGTCCAGCATTTTACAGTCAGTAGTAATGAGATATAAATGAAACATTATATTCTCCCGCTCTCCAAAGAGCAGTTTTCTATATTTCTTAATTGTTGGTTGGAAGTAAAAATACACATTTCCTATTAACTTGATTCCCAGAGTTTTTTACTCTTAAAACATCTATTATAGTGTTACCAATTAAGTTAAAATGCAGAGAAAGTATTATTATTATTATTATTATTATTATTATTATTATTATTATATTATTATTATTATTATTATTATTATTATTATTATTATTATTAACCTGATTCTCAGAAATGCTTACCAGTAAAAGATCATTTATAGTGATATTTTAGGCTACTATATATATTATTATTATTATTATTATTATTATTATTATTATTATTATTATTATTATTATTATTATTATTATTATTATTAACCTGGTTCTCAGAAATGTTTACCGGTAAAAGATCACTTATAATATTACCAATTAAGTTTAAAGTGCAGCGAAAGTATTATTACTATTATTATTATTATTATTATTATTATTATTAGTATTATTATTATTATTATTATTATTCCTGAGCCTAGAAAATTATTTCAACGATAATCATGTAGATGACAGTTCACCAGGTTTCCCTAAATAGTCCTGTCAAGTCGAGTAAAGCTTTCGTCTTTGATAATAATAATAATAATAATGAAGAAATCCACACAAATGTCAGTTTAAATATATAACAAAAATATATAAAAAAGTTTCGAGAACTTCTCGAATCTCATCAATCTTGATAAGGAGAATCAGCAGGCTTTCGATAAAATATAATATATATATAAAATATATTATATAAAATTAAATACGATATATATATATATATATATATATATAAATATTTTTTCAATTTTAGTGATTTGTGCGATTATGAGATTTTTCTGAATAATAATAACAATAATAATAATAATTTTTAAAGTATAAAAATCCATTTAAAAATAAAAGTATTAAGGTCGAAGGAAACTTGAAATAAATCACCAAAATGTAATAGTAAAAATATTGAAAAAATTAAATACGATCAGAATTATGCATGCATGGATAAAATTCTTTTGTTTCACTTTTATTATTATTATTCTTTTTAAATATAAAATCCATTAAAAAAATTATTAGGTTATTATTGTATAGTATTATTATTATTATTATTATTATTATTATTATTATTATTATTATTATTATTATTATTATTATTATTATTATTGTTGTTGTATCTTTCCTAGATAGCGACACCCTCGGGTTTTAAACAGGGATGTATCCACCTTTGCGGCTTGTTTAGTACAAGCCTGTTGGGGATGACCACAAAAACATAAACAAAAGACTGTAAATATCATAAAGATAATGACCCCCAAGGAATATTAGTCCTAGATAACGACCCCCGAAAACCCTTATTATTATTATTATTATTATTATTATTATTATTATTATTATTATTATTATTATTATTATTATTATTATTATTATTATTATTATTATTATTATTATTATTATTGCGTGAAACAACGCCATAACGTTTCAGTATTACATTGAAAACCAACAGTCGTAAGAAGTGAGTCCGAAATTATGCAATTTTCACCAACTTCTCTTAAAATTTAATGATGTATAATTATGTTTTTAGGACTTAAAAATATTCCTATATAAAGTGGAGCTCAACCATGCAATATTATTATTATTATTATTATTATTATTATTATTATTATTATTATTATTATTATTATTATTATTATTATTATTATTATTCGAGAGCTTGAGAAACTACAGTACAATCTAAACGGCATCCTGACGGACATACTGTTCAATGATGTTTGCTTGAGTTAGGGTCTTCTTCTGAGATATTATTATTATTATTATTATTATTATTATTATTATTATTATTATTATTATTATTATTATTATTATTGTTGTTGTTGTTACACATAGTGACCTGCATCCTAAAGCAGTAACTTTGACGTTGAAACATTTCTCTTTGCCATTGAATTTTTTATCAAAATAACTCACACTTTCATACGCATATGCGTCCAATAAAACTAACAAAATGAGCTTGATTCTCTGGAGCAAAAATTACACGTTTTCACAAATGACACAGAGATCACACAGTGTAACAGGCTGAACTTACAAGGCATAAATTATTTCATGAAGGAAGCTGCAAATAAACGACTGAGTGTGCAGCTTCGACACTTTCTTGAGAGGAACATAACTCCTGGCACGTACAACATGACAGAAGACATGACGGCAATAAAAGTCATGTCTATGTCTGGTCAATTATTCAGTGTATTACTCCAGTAACATCTGTGTCACCATTCGAATGGAGAGACTTTGGTATTTAATGTAATCAGAGAATAGTGGTATGAGGGGAGTCTTGTAAAGTAAGAGAACAATGCTGCCTTTCAGCATGAAGAAATCCTAAGAATATATTAAACAAACATCAATGTGGAAACTTCACATAGAATCAGAGTTAAACTTACTTATGTCTATAGTGTAATTGTCCATTTACGAAACTTTCTGAAATTATTTTAAAAGTGAATTGGCCTTCAAAAACTGGGAAAATTGTATTTTAACAAAAGACTATATGCAAGATTAAAAATGAGCCTTTGTACAAATGCTAAAAACGACAGGACAATGATATTCACTTCCAGCTGGGTCTTTCAATTTCGATAAATTATATGGCCACAAAGGCTCAGTGAATAAATATTTTATCAGCTTTCATCAGTTTTGCAGCTGCCACATAATCATGTCATTAGAAATTCTTAAATTGTGACAGTCAGAAAACTACAAGACAGTTAAGTTGTAATTGTATAAGATCATTCTTTTTCTTTACCCTCTAAAGAACTGCAAGAAGTGGACGGAGGAAATTTGAAATGAGGCAAACATTTCATTTAGGATTAGTGCTAAAATTCGTCAACTTATGATCTTATAAAAGATAAGGACTTACATCATTCATTGACAGTTTCTTTTAAAGAGTTCAAGTTGAAGTCTGCTTATAGCCCACTGATGAAACGAATAATGCATGTTGGCATTTTTGGTACACAAATGAAATTCCTATATGTAAAGTGTAATTTATTGCCCGAACCATGGAATAAAAAAAGTAAAAAATGAGCCGAAGTTTCTTCGCCGCAATCGAGTTTTCTGTACAGCCGCGACAGCGTTTACTCAAGGACACAGAAAATAAATAGATCTATCTTTCGGTGGTCTCGGTATAATGCCGCGTGAACCGCTACCCATGAAACTTTAACCACGGGCCGGTGGTGGCCTATCCTATATCGTCGCCAGAAGCACGATTATGGGTAAATATAACTACTGAGGCTAGAGTGCGGCAATTTGGTATGCTTGATGATTGGAGGGTG
>NC_089797.1:9387894-9390394 GCF_040412425.1 Macrobrachium rosenbergii
CTCAGAGCTCTTTCCTCCTTAAAAAAAAAAAAATAATAATTTTTAGAACACTGGCGAAAGGTTTCTCTTGCGTCCATACTTCGTTATCTTTATTTCGCAGAGACGTTTCTGCTTCTCCTCTTTAAAGCTCGTCTCTTTAAGTTAGCTTTTCTCTCTTTTTTTATTTTTTTATTTTCATCTGCATCCTTCTCTCAGATTTCATTTCTTGTGATGAAAACAGTGGAGTCCTCTCTAGAATTAATATAGGTGGAAATTGTTGTACGTTTTTATAAATGCTTTATTTTTTTAGGATTTTTCTTTTACATCCTATTTCTATCATTTATGTATTTTATTTTGGTTGCTTGCTTGCTTGTTCGTTTGTTTGTTTTGTTTATGGTCTGTTATCTGCATATTGATATAATTTTCTCTCTTTCGCTTCGTTGTTTCCATTGGCCAGAGTTGAGGAGCTGTTTCCCAAGGATGTCTCTTAAATATCTAATTACCAGGGGCGGGGAGGGGGCGCTTAGTGCCGTCAGTGCATCTCACGCTGTGCACTGTAGGCGTTACTTAAGGTTCTTTGCAGTGTCTCTTCTGCCCCTAGCTGCAACCCATTTCATTCCTTTTACTGTACCTCCATTCATATTATCTTTCTTCCATCTTGCTATCCACCTCCTCCTAACAATTGTTTCATATTGCAACTGCTTTGAGGTTTTCCTCCTTCTACACCTTTCAAACCATTTTACTGTCAATTTCCTTTTCAGCGCTGAATGACCTCACAGATCCCAGCGCTTGGCCTTTGGCCTGAATTCTATATTCCCTCCTTCCTTCCTTCCTTAAGTAGTCTATATATATGACGTTTTCCACAGGATATCTGTATATCTAGCGAAAAAAAAATAATAAAAATAGTAATTTATCTTTTTTTTTTTTTTTTAGAATCATCCTTGAAAAACATTCATTGGTCTTTCAGAATCTCATAAGTATGTGTTTACATACTGATAGGCTTTCCGCACAATAGGGGAATCCTTAAATACATAAAATTTTGGATAAAATTATATCTGAACAGGTTTCCTGTTTTTATTTATCTTATTCCACCGTGTTCGAAAAGTATTGAAGAAATCAAGATGATAACGATTCGTTTTGCATTGCCGTTTATGTTAAAGACACTAGAAGTCATTTCATACTCATACCAATCTTTTATAGCGTCTTTGGCAGTCTAAAATTCACAGGCACCAATTGAGACATTCATCCAATTTCATCTCTTTCTTTCTTTTATTGTTCTCTTACTTATTTCTTTCATATTTAAGTTCACCCTTTCCTTTATCCATTATTCTCCATTTGTCATCTATGAGTGTTACATTTTTTCTTTGAATGATATATTTTTTGCAATGTTTTTGCCAAAACGCTTTTCGTTATGTAATATTTCTTGTCCAATCTGTTCTTATATATTACATAGGCGGTATTTTTTTTTTTTTTTATCATTTATGTTCTTATCGCTTTCTCTCTTTTCTTCATTATGTGATCCAAATTTCCTCAGAAATTTTTTTATGATTTCCGTTATTGCCTTTCTTTTACACTAAACCTTTTCGCCATTGTTTTCTGCCACATGTCCTAAAGCATTCAGAGCGCAATATTACACATTTTTTTTTTTTATCGTTTTCCTATAAAGTCTCTACTCTCTTTTATTTCTTTTACTTTCCCTTTGACTTTTGAATTCCGCTTACTTCTACAACCTAGGTCAGGAGCAGATTGCTCTCTGTTCTAAAACAAACATATTCAGCCACTTTAGAGATTCGGATGCAAAATGTCAGTACTGTGGATTTAGACGAAGTCATGTCCGCAAACCAATATCTGTTCTTGAACTGAATATAGAATTTAGGCCAAAGGCCAAACACTGGGACCTATGGGGTCATTCAACGTTGAACCGGAAATTGACAGTAAAGGTTTGAAAGGTGTAAGAGGAGGAAAACCTCGCAGTTGCACTATGAATCAATTGTCAGGAGAGGGTGGAAAGTAGGACGGAAGAAAGAGAATATGGAAGGAGGTACATTAAAAGGAACGGGGGTTGCAGCTAGGGGCCGAAGGCACGCTGCAAAGAACCTTAAGTAATGCCTACAGTGCACTGCATGAGGTGCACTGATAGCACTAACCCCTATGGGGAAGATTTGGTCTCGCTCTTTGAGTTAAAACTGAGATGACAATTCAGGGGAATGGACAGTTACGAGGAGCAGGATCCAGCCCTCAGAGTTTGCGAGAAAGAGGTGACGGATATGGTCAGAAATTGTCCATTCATCTGAAGTTTGCAAACAAAGAAGTTGCGGGCATAACTCAGGCAACAGTTGCAATTGTTGCCAGATCCCATGAGAGGAAAAAAAAGGGGGTTACTGAAAGATTTAGCCTCAATAGGGTCTGTCAAAAATTGCTTTAATTCTCTCTCTGGACAATTATACCTAGTAGCAGCAGGTTAATATTGACTGCTGTTACTTAATATATAAATTAGTCACTTGTTTTATTATAAGGTATG
>NC_089797.1:9395394-9397894 GCF_040412425.1 Macrobrachium rosenbergii
CTTCTTCCCAGAAATGAAATTAATCCAATCTTTCTTGAACTTAAGTCGATGAAGGTATTCGATTTAATCTGGCTTTCAGAAGTTCGACGGTTTATGGCGAGGATCTTTCTGTGATTTATTTCGTTTACAATTTTCAATCTCTGTTGTTATTTAAAGAAAAGTTACAGTCCCTGCACATCTGCAATCCCTTTATTCCAACAGCGCAACTGCAGGATACCTATTTGAAAATTATTATGATTTTTGTTGTGTTTATAAATAGGAAATACGGTTAACTTATTGATTTCCAGATAATCCACTTTCAAAAATTAGCATCTTTTACTACACATTAAACAGTAACAGTCAATAATACTTTTCTAATGGAATGAATTAACAAGTTAATTACAAGGCAAATTTCTAACGGTTAGAGTACACTACTTCTCTTTCCTATGCTCAGCCTCAGAGACCAAAGGATTCAGTTAAATGCTAAATATGTAGGGATGTTCAACTTCACGCAGGATACCATAGGTCCTTCTTAATCCACGGGCAAATAGGATATGGGTGTAAAGAGGGAACTTTAGTGGAAAGTAGGATCACGCATATAAAAATATTCTGTTTATCAAATCTCTCCCTCTCTATGCAAGCTTGTGTGTGTGTGTGTGTATGTGTGTGTGTGTGCTTGTGTCTATGTATAAGCTGTGATATCAGATGCTAAGAGGCTCCTTAATTGGAAGTGATGGCTAATTCTGACTAAAGTCTTAACTATTTCAGGTTATCAAAGCTCTTCCTCACGCACGTGTCAGTGTCCCTGCGCGTGTGTGTGTGTGTGTGTGTGTGTTTGTGTATGCGCTGTGTTATGATGTTAATAAGACGTTCCTTCATTAGAAGTGATGAATAAAGCTGAAAGAAAATAAATAAAAACAAGAGCACGTCAAAAAGATTTCCATTATACATATCACATTCAGCTAAAGCTCTCTGAGAAAGAAGAAACAAACCAATCCTGTAATTTGTTGTAATGTTCTTAGATATTATTAAAGGGTATATTTGCTTTTTGTCATCTTAATCTCCACCAAGGTGGTGGTCTTATTATTACCACTGAAACCTTTTTGCTTACTCTTTCTGTGATGTCTCTAATATTTATTACGCTTATTTTGGTAATATAGTCATGGGATACAGGACTGTCTACTTTCCCTTCTCATTCATTACTGATAACTTTTAATTAGGTAACCCATTGGGAGTCATTGCTGTATTATCATCGCAATTTCCTTATGCCTTAAACTCTTGCATTATTTGTTTTACAGAAGGTAATACTCATTGTAACTTATATCATACCGTTATACCCCATTGGGAGTAATTGCTGTATAATCATCATAATTTACTTCTACACTCATTGTAACTTATATCATACCGTTATACCCCATTGGTAGTAATTGCTGTACAATCATCATAATTTCATTGTACCTTAAACTCTTGCCATTATTTGTTTTATAGAACAAGTTATATTCATTGTAACTTATATCATAGCTATTTAAGCTATTGAGAGTAATTACTATATTATCATCATAATTTCCTTATACCTTAAACTCTTGCATCATTTGTTTTACAGAAGGTAATACTCATTGTAACTTATACCGTACCTTAATACCCCACTGGGAGTAATTGCTGTATAATCATCATAATTTCATTGTACCTTAAACTCTTGCCATTATTTGTTTTATAGAACAACTTATATTCATTGTAACTTATATCATAGCTATATAAGCTATTGAGGGTAATTACTATAATCATCATAATATCCTTATACCTTAAACTCTTGCATCATTTGTTTTACAGAACGAGGTAATATTCATTTCAACTTATATCACACATAAATACCCCACTGGAAGCAATTGCTGTATTATTATTATCATAATTTCCATACACCTTAGACTCTGTAATACTTAAAAGTTATTAAAATTCCTTTATGTACACATATAAAAAAAATTGTACCAAATGACTTGCTTAACTTTGTATTAGTTATCAGTGCTTTTGAAATTATATGTAATATTGTATATTACAGATACAGATACTGTTGTTTTTATAACAAAACATAAAAAAGACAGTTGCCATCTTCTGTTTTATAGAAGAAGATAATATTAGTTTTAAAAGAACACGCCCAACAGACAGAATAAGTGGACTTGGGAATAACAAATGTCATGATGGGTTATGAATGGGCCGAAACCAAGCATTAAAGGAAGGAAAAGGCAACGTAAATAGGATATTCATGGAATAATCTTAAATAGATTTTTTTTCTGAGGACATTGCTGCCCTAATACTATTCTTCTTGCATTTTAATATTTTTTTATCTATTTATCTATTTGTTAATTTACTGTTTTTTTTTTTTTTTAGATACGTGAGATCTCTTATCTCTGTATTTCACTTTACTTCCTCTTACTTCTTCCTAAAGAACAACATATTCTTTGGAAGTTTGAATTTCAAGACAATGGCCCCTGTGGGCTTGTGCCATATGAATAGGTTTCAATCT
>NC_089797.1:9402894-9412894 GCF_040412425.1 Macrobrachium rosenbergii
GCCGATAGGTTCCCCATGATACGGTTTGGCGGGAATTGGCTGCTTGGCGTTTTTTTTTTTTTGTCCGCTCGAAATGTTGTCATAAACGTTTGGTTTTTTCAGGTAGTTAGAATGTAGTTAGTGAAATGAGGGCCTTGATTATAAAAAAAAAAAAAAATTAGGCAACTAAAATGAAGTAAGTGTTAAAGAGAACTCATATACAAAAAAATGAAGTCAGTGATATGGACTCGATTTAATTTTTATATAAATAAAAAAATATCAGGCTATTAAAATGAAGTGTTAAGGAGAGCTCAGATACAAAAAGTTAAGTCATTGATATGGAGGTATATCGATTATATATATATATATATATATATATATATATATATATATATATATATATAAATTAGGTAATTTGAATGAAGGCAGTCATACGGGAGAACTCGGTTACAAAAAAGTGAAAACTGATTTTGTCAAAATTAAGGAAGAATTTCCGATGCGCAATGCTTTCTCATTGAAATTTAAATCTTGGTATTCTAGGACTGACTACTTGACGTTGACTTTATTTTTTGTTAAATGATAATATTCGGAATTAATAATATGTACTTTCTCAAGTTACAAACAAATAAAAGACCATTCACACAATATGATTTAGGAAGCATCATTTCAGGGTCGCGATGTCAGGCTGGGCACATCCACATAATAATGGGCATCATTTCAGGGTTTTGGGTCACTCTTATTTCAAACCTGTGTCTTTGTGTTGTTATAAAAAATACAGGTTTATTTATAGCTAAATGACAGCCCAGTTGCGTACAAGCTTCTGCTTTTATTTGTATCACTATTTTGAGTTTTAGTTTTCTGTAAAAGAAGACTATTATGTGCCGCCTTTGTCTGTCCGTCCGCACTTTATTCTGTCCGCATCTTTTTTCTGTCCACCCGCAGACCTTGAAATTGCTTTATACATATCCTTTTTATCGTTAAAGAAAATATTCCAGATCTATTTTTATAAATGTGTCAATCTGAATATGAAAGATTTCCTTGGAAGGAAGATAGCAATAAGTGTCTATATGAACAACTCAGGTAGGACTTTGATTAAGAAGTGAAAAAGAATCATGTTTAAAAAAATAGAATGTACAACATTGACAATCTGTTGTACACTCAATTTTTTAAATATTGTCGATGGTCAACCTCTGACATCTATTATAAAACTCAGCGTTGTTAGAATGCTGAAAAATCTAATATCTTTTGTTGAGTGTTTGAACTAAATCGGTTAAAGGAAAGGTTCCAACTTATGATTATTTATTATTTATTTATTTATTTTTTTTTTGTCATTGGATTCGCCTGACCTGTAACCTATGAAAGAACTGCTTATGAGGAAACATTGTTTTCAGAAGAAATTGCTGGAAATAAGTTATCTCTATCAAATGAAAAAGGTAATTATTTATACTGTCAAATTTATCTCTTAAATTTAATCAATTTCCTTTTTGCTGTCTATTGATACAAGATAAAAATAAACGAGTAAAAAATGCGTCGAAGTTTCTTCGGCGCAATCGAGTTTCCTGTGTAGCGTATAATCAAGGCCACCGAAAACAGATCTATCTTTCGGTGGTCGCTGTATAATGTTGTATGAGCCGCGGCTAATGAAACTAACCACGGCCCGTTGGTGGCTTGTCCTATATCGTTGCCAGAGACATGGTTATGGCTGATTTTAACCTTAAATATGATGAAAAACTACTGAGGCTAAAGGGCTGCAATTTGATATGTTTGATGATTGGAGGTTGGATGATCAACATACCAATTTGTAGCCTTCTACCCTCAGTAGTTTTTAAGATCTGAGGGCGGACAAAAAATGTGCGGACAGAATGAAGTGGGGACGGATAGACAAACCTGGCACAATAGTTTTCTCTTACAGAAAACTAAAACAGGAAAGAATGATAAAATGACGAGATAGAATTCAAAATAAATAAAGGCTACCAATGATTTTGAAAAGTAAGGCCTTCTACTAGATAAAGTACTACTCTCTCTGGAACATCCGAAAAGCTAATAAAATAAATGATCAAAGAGAGAGAGAGAGAGAGAGAGAGAGAGAGAGAGAGAGAGAGAGAGAGAGAGAGAGAGAGAGAGAGAGCATATAAAATATAAATCAATGATAAACCATTTGTAACTGTACATCCTTGACACTTTAACATAAAGTTTTACGCCTTTGATGTCAATTGATTTTCTCAACAACATATGACACAGCAACAAAGATGACAGGGAATAGCCAAAATTCTCTCTGTCTGTCTCTCTCTCTCTCTCTCTCTCTCTCTCTCTCTCTCTCTCTCTCTCTCTCTCTGTCATTATTGCTCCAGCTCCCGCGTTGCTCAGATATTTTACTTGCTATGGTCATAAGCCTTCTGTATCGATGACATATTTCAAACAGTACATACTCCACTGACTGCATAAAAGAATTTATTTATATATATATATATATATATATATATATATATATATATATATATATATATATATATATATATATATATATATATATATATATTTATATAGAGAGAGAGAGAGAGAGAGAGAGAGAGAGAGAGAGAGAGAGAGAGAGAGAGAGATACTTATTTATTTGTTTATTTATTTATTAATTTATCCATATAAATCCCTCTTCTAAGCCGGCAGAAGTTCCATCAACAAAGATTTTTTTTTTCTGGGTAACGCCATTACAGCTCTTATGCCAACTAAACATTTTGCAGGGTAACCTAAAAAAAAACATTTAGTTTATTTGATCGATTTTCCGTCATCACTTCAAAAGTGAAATAATCCTTTCGGCCGGTGTTGAAGTTTGCCTGGTTCCCGTTTTTTATAGATGACACTTGTCTGGGCTGGGCTCCCGTTTTCTATATTGGTTACCTGTCTGAGCTGAGCCAATGAAAATTCACTCGCTGATGGCTGGGGGCGTTTCAGGCAGGGTAGGATTGGATGCTGTCCCAATTAAGGAAAAGGGCTTTAATAGCTTTACGATTGCAAAGGCTGTGACCAGGATAGAAACCAAATAGTTTTTTTTTATTCAGTAGAATGTAAAAGAAGTTTCTCAAATTATATAACAAGTTGATAATATTGGCATACGTTTTCTGTTCAGCAAACTTTTCAGATGTTTGTGTAGATATCAGGAATGATGAAGACTGCAAATGAAATGAGAATTTAAAAACGGACTTTGAAATTTAAGTCCCTTGATAAATATATATTCTTAATTCTCGGACGATTATGTGAAAAAATAATGTCATTCCATTAGAAGAGGAATATACTGAATATGAACTTATTGTTATTAAGGATATAGAGCTTGTGAGAGTAATAATAATATTTTCAATTGAAATGTTAAATAGATAATGAAATTTACGAATATTTTATAAGTACAATTAGATAAATCGTTTTTATTATTGCTGCTGAATAATTACGATAGGAGATTAGGAGATATATTGCTCTTATACAATATTCAGTCTTGTGATTTATTTTCACAATATTTCTTTGAATCTTACCAACTTGGATTAATGATCATGTTACTGCTCACAGTTCTCGCTTACATATCAAAATTCATATTAAATCATAACAATGGCTCCAAGTCATAAATAGTCTGAAGTGTGACCAGTTTTACAAAAAAAAAAAAAAAGTAAAAAAGACGAGTTTTCTGTACAGCGTATAATCAAAGCCACCGAAAATAGATCTCGCTTTCGGTGGTCTCGGTATAATGCTGTATGAACCGCGGCTTGAAACTTTAACCACGGCCCGGTGGTGGCCTATCCTATATCGTTGCCAGAAGTACGATTATGGCTAATTTTTAACCTTAAATAAAATAAAAACTACTGAATCTAGAGAACTGCAATTTGGTATGTTTGATGATTGGAGAGTGGATGATCAACATACCAATTTGCAGCACTCTAGCCTCAGTAGTTTTTAAGATCTGAGGGAGGACAGAAAAACTGCGGACAGAAAAAGTGAGGACAGAAAAAAGTGCGGACAGAATAAAATGAGGACGGGCAGACAAAGCCGGCACAATAGTTTTCTTTTACAGAAAACCAAAAAACAGTAATCAATCATTTCACACAATGAGTAGGCCTACATCCTAGGCAATTTGACGCATCGACCTTTGAAGCAGAATGTTAACGCTTCACTGGTCAGTGGTTCAAATCCCAAAGGAGGAGATTATGTCTTGGGTTATTTCAGGAAGATATTGTCTTCTTATAACATATACATTACTTTGGGGCCACTGGGAAGGAGAAGTACATACAGCCACTTTGCTGGTGGGATGAAACAATACTTAGGTTTGCAGTTGTACTGTCCCTCTACTTATCTGGTTCGTCTTAAATTCTGCCCTCTTTGAAATAGAGGATAATGTGATATTATTATTATTATTATTATTATTATTATTATTATTATTATTAAAAAGGATGGCTGTATTATGCGAATTTATCTTATATAGTGTCTTTTCCATCTTCCTTATGATTCGCTTTTCGGGCTCAGCGATGCTAGTCAGCAACTGGCCGATATTCGTGTTGGAAAAGGATAGTGTGCTGAATATGGGAAGTCTTTTATTAAAATATCCAGTCAGAAATCCTTCGTCGTCTGGATTCAAGAACCTGAATCCAGATGACGAAGGATTTCTGATTGGATATTTTAATAAAAGACTTCCCGCATCCCACACACTATCCTTTTCCAACATGAATATCGGCCAGTTGCTGACTAGCATCGCTGAGCCCGAAAAGCGAATTATAAGGAAGATAGAAAAGACACTATATAAGATAAATTTGCATAATACAGCCATCCTTTTTAATAAGAACTGTTTAAAAGAGGGTCTACTCCCTTCATATTATTATTATTATTATTATTGAAGAAATAAATCCACAGTTAATAATATGTACGTATATTAATAAGGGGAATCGAACAGTTTCTCGAAAGCTTTCTCTACAGATTTATCTTGAAATATATGTACATATAACGGTGGATTTGTTTCTCCATTCCAAGACTCATGCTACTATTATTATTATTATTATTATTATTATTATTATTATTATTATTATTATTATTATTATTATTATTATTATTATTATGTAATAAGGTAAGAACTGATGAGGTTCATCTTAAATTTTGCCCTCTTTGAAATAGAGGATATTATTATTATTATTATTATTATTATTATTATTATTATTATTATTATTATTATTATCGTTTAATAGTGTAAGAACTGATTAGGTTCGTCTTAATTTCTTCCCTCTTTGAAATAGAGGATAATGTTTTATTATTATTATTATTATTATTATTATTATTATTATTATTATTATTATTATTATTATTATTATTATTATTATTATTATTTGGCTATTTTTTTTACGTAAAGCTGGTTTACATTTTTTTTTTCTATATCTTTCTCTGCATTACACGTACTCGGAAATTTCACCAACGTTAGCATTCGTTCGTATAAAGATGAAAAGGGATTTTCAAGGAAACTTTCAGTGAAAACATGCTTGAGTCCGGCAGTGGCAATTATATCCATGACACAGAATTCCGAGCGAGATAAAGTGGAGTGCAAACAATTTATCTTCGTCCTGAATACGAGCTCAAATGACTTGAAGACTGAAACATATTCACTAAGATAATTGCTAGTTCCAAGTACACGGAAACATACACACATGCACACACATATAAACGCTGGTCTGTTAGGACTTAGTCGCCTGCCCTGGAAAAAACCTCAAATACCCAGTACTTAGGTTCCAACTTCTTTTATGACCCTTGTGCCTGAATTGCTAATGCCCTGGACTCTCACTCGAAACAGCGGGTTTCGGTCCCGTGATGAGTCAGAAATTTATTTCTGTAAAACAAGTTTCCATGTTTTCATTTCTCCGTATATATATATATATATATATATATATATATATATATATATATATATATATATATATGTATGTGTGTGTGTGTATATAATATATATATATATATATATATATATATATATATATATATATATATATATATATATACATACATATGTATATATATATATATATATATATATATATAAAATAAAAACACTATTCTTAAAAAACAACCAAATTATTATCTTCTTTCTGTTAATCACTTTCAGATCATCATACTTTCGACGCTACAAACATTCACATTATGTTATCCGGTCTTTTATGCAAAAACCTTAATCTCATCAAAAGCTTTTTTTTTATTTTTAATATTTTAATTTCATTATCTGTTACTTTATCATCATTGTTTTTATTGTTGCTTTTTTTTTTTTTACATTTAGTCTATGTATTTTAATTAGATACAATAAGAGAGGCTGGGTGGTGTACATAGCTGACTATGTTCTTCGGATACGTAATTATTTGTTTCAATGTCCATAATATAGAGCATGAACAGAATAAAATTCTAGAATAAGAAAAAGTTTCTGATTCACTGTGAGAAAAACGTCTTCATTTCTTTAGAGAATTCTTAAGAAGCAAATGGCGTCACATCAGTAGAATTCTTTCCATCTTGGAAGTGAAAGAAAAAGATGTGTTAATTGGTGCATAAAAGCAAAGTGAAATGCAATTACTTCCTTAATGAAGAATAAAAAGAAAGTCATTATTTCTCTGACTTATTGTGCGGAAGAAAACACTATCTCAGGCAGCAGCAAAAGTACGAGACTATCGTAACCTTTTAATATTCGTATTTGAATATTCGTATTTAAATTATGACTATCAATATAGCGTTCGTGCGTGGGTGTCTACCCATTTTTTGACGATTTTTAGATGACGTAGGTAGTGCAATATTGCTAAAATGATTGAATGATGACTTTATAATAGCCGTTACTTAATTCCCTCTTACTGTCAAACCTTGTTGGTTTTCTGTAAAAGACGACTATTGCGCCGGCTTTGCCCGTCCGTCCGCACTTTTTCTGTCCGCCCTCAGATCTTAAAAACTACTGAGGCTAGAGGGCTGCAAACTAGTATATTGATCATCCACCCTCCAATCACCAAACATACCAAATTGCAGCCCTCCGACCTTAGTAATTTTTATTTTATTTAAGGGTAAAGTTATCCATAATCGTGCTTCTGGCTGTGATATAGGATAGGCCACCGAATCGTGTTAAAGTTTTATGGGCCGCGGCTCATACAGCATTATACCGAGACCACCGAAAGATAGATCTATTTACTTGTAGTTTGTATAACATCGCTGACTTTCGTGCAGATTTCTATAAACGTCGAGAGACTTGCCATTTGAAACAGAGAAATTCTGTTCTTATAACTATTGTACTATTGCAAAACCTCTTATTCAGCAGGTAACGGTTTAATCGTATACATGAGCACATTAAAACACATATAGTTTAACCTTTTAAATGCAATAATTTTAGTAAAACTGGGAAATAACATGAATTATAAATTACAGTACATTGCCACAAATCCTAGAAAAATAAATACGTCAAAAATTTACTTGCATATCTATTATTTAACTACTGAACCATGGTAACTATTAAATTCTAGTTCACAACAGTCTCAGGATATTATCGTTGGTTTATCATTATTTTAAAAATCAACTTTACCATATTTTTCACCTATATCGAAAGTCACTTATATATAAAAAAAAATGCACAGAAGTTTCTTCGGCACATTCGAGCTTTCTGTACAGCCGCTACAGCGTATAATCAAGGCCATCGAAAATGAATCTATCTTTCGGTGATCTCGGTAAAATGCTGTTTGAGCCGCGGCCCATGAAACTTTAATCACGGCCCGGTGGTGGCCTATCCTATATCGTTGCCAGAAGCACGGTTATGCTAACTTTAACCTTAAATAAAATAAAAACTACTGAGGCTAGAGGGCTGCAATTTGGTATGTTTGATGATTGGATGGTGGATGATTAACATACCAATTTGCAGCCTTCTAGCCTCAGTAGTTTTTAAGATCTGAGGGCGGACAGAAAAAGTGCGGACAGAATAATGTGCTGACAGAAAAACTGCGGACGGACAGACAAAGCCGGCACAATAGTTTTCTTTTATAAAAAACTAAAGACACAAAATATATAAGGCTTTTATTTTCAGCAAAAAAAAAAAAAAATCAGTAGTGTCAGTCTAGTACTTAATCTTCCTGTTCAACGGCGGAAATGATAACGTATAGCTGTAGCATTTATATCTATATACAAGCAAATTCAAATGGTTGATGTGAATTGGATTTGTAGCAGCTAAAAAAAAAAGACATCACTATCGTTGCTTGAATGAAGATATTATGTACATTTTTCGTACTCAGACACTGATATATTTATATGTTCGTGTATATGTATGTATATATATATATATATATATATATATATATATATATATATATATATATATATATATATGTGTGTGTGTGTGTGTGTGTGTGTGTGTGTGTGCGTATACACACACATATATCCCCACACACACACACACACACACACACACACACACACACACACACACACACACACATATATATATATATATATATATATATATATATATATATATATATATATATATATATATATATATATATATATATATATATTAAAGTAAATTGAAAATATGTCTAACATCTGGAAACAACTTCCTGAACCTTTTGACTTGAAAAAAAAAAAAAAAAATGCTCAAATGGCAATACGATCTGTTTAGGCCAAAGTTCAAAAGCTATTATTTCAACGCTTTGCGTAATTGTCATCTCAACCTCGCTGTTTGATCTGAGAAGAATGAAAAGTTTGATAACGATATTTTTGTAAAGCGTGGAATCATTACCTTAAAACAAAATTGCATAAAAACATGTATTTAGTTTTCATGGTATACAAAAGATATGAAATGATTCATTGATTTCCGATTTGTAATGTTTCATTTTATAAATATATATATCTTTTTTATTCCCTTTTTTTTTTTGCTGTGAATTAAAGAAAGGAAGACTAGTAGTGGAATTTAAACACATGGGCATACTTGTATCAAGATATAAGAAGAATGTGTGGTATATGTAATGCAAAGGAGAAGGGTAGGGAAGCTCATCTGAGATACTATGGCCATGTAATAAGAAGAGAGGAGGTGGAACCAATCAAGAGAGCCAAGAACATGCCAGTGATGGGGAAGGGGAGGAGGAGTGTGGGACGTCAGCGGATCAGATGGATGGACGTGGTGAGGAGGGACATGGGTGAGGTGGGACCTGGGGGAGGAAGATGTAAGGAATAGAAATGGATGGGGAAAGTTGACTTGAGCGGCCGACCCTGCTATACAGTGGGACCAATAAGATCGAAAGAAGAGGAAGACATATTTGTATCAAGTATTATGTCAAGTTTATTTTTTTTTTTTACTTTAACTAAATTCGTTTCATGGCCAAAACCTGACTTTTGAAGAAATGTTAGAATTTTGAGTAAGTGGCCATTTCAAGATTTCCTTTATTTAGAACAACACTGGAAACTGGTTGGTGGAAAGGTGGGTTTAAGAAAATGATGTGATTTCAAGCAGTGGCTGATTACTGTCATCATTAAAGGTGTGATGCTGGAACTGAGAAAATCGTTGGATGCAAATACTAGCATGAGGGACAAGAAAACGAGTCTTGGATGGAGCCGAAAAGCTGATTGGATTTTATGAAAGAAAATGAAAAACCCCTAAAATTAGAAGTATTTTTTTACGTGGGTAAAGTGTTGTTAGTAAATATGAGACAGAACAGAGTTCTAATGATAAATGAAAGCAAGGAGGATGCGACAGCGAATCTTGACTTATGTGAGAGGAAAATGGATCAGTTAAATTTTATAAATATTTAAGAGTAACTGAAAGAATCCGCTTAAACAACAGCGGCTTAGTTTTTATTAGGGGATATGTAGTTTGTAAAAAATGAGCTATTATAAAATTATAATGGTGAATCGAAGAAGGTGGGTTACTGAATCTAGATTTATATGAGACAAAAATAAATGCAACGGTTAACTTTTATATGTATTTGAGAATATCTAAAACGAATGATATCTTATGAGATAAGAGGTACATCATAGGGTACTCTTAAGAGTC
>NC_089797.1:9420394-9430394 GCF_040412425.1 Macrobrachium rosenbergii
AATTATCATGACAAATAATTTGCCATTGATTAATGAGATTTTAAAATCATATTAATCATCAAATTGATAATTACAGTCTCTCAAAATGAACCCTAAACTGATTATACAGATAGTGAAAAGGATTATATCTAATTTCAGAATTGAAAATGAGACAATTACAACATTGTTCGTTGGGGGTAAAGTTTGCTGATTGTCATTGGTAATTAGATAAATTCATGTACTTGTTATTATTATTATTATTATTATTATTATTATTATTATTATTATTATTATTATTATTATTATTATTATTGTTGTTGTTGTTGTTGTTGTTGTTAACTGATATTGTTGTTGCTGTTTTCTTCAAAATGGCTTTTGTTTAGAATCAGTGAAATCTTAAAGATTAAGAGAAATAATAGTGCATTAGACTGTATTTAATATGTCTTTGAGTTTGATTCCTTCATATCCTGACCAGATTGATAGTATGTAATCAAACAGTGACCATTCGCTCGCATTTACAAAGTTATCAATATTACCGTGGAGTTTTATTTTGCAAATGATAGGATGATAATTCTTGTGATTAATCTGATACATAAAACTTATTGAAATCTAGTATCTCACCCTTCCGTCTCAGGTTTTAAAATAACTGTTCTATCTAAATTTAATGGCGATAATAATCTTAAACATTCTAATATTTACAATGCAGTTTTCCAGTTAGTATTAATTAGGCTATATTTCTTTAGGGTTATTCTATATATATATATATATATATATATATATATATACACATACATATATATATATATATATATATATATATATATATATATATATATATATGTATGTATGTATGTATGTATGTATGTATGTATATGTGTGTGCATATATACGAGTATATGTATGTTTGGGAAAGCGTGTGAACTATCTTAATTTTAATACTTTCCCGTTTTGTCACTTTAGAAAACGACCCTGTAAATGTCTGTATTTATTTCAAGCATCAATGTTTGTGCGCTTATATCTTTCTTGACAGTAATTTAGAAAATAGAATTGCAAGTTATTCTCACAATTTGAGTCATGAAGGTAGAGCTAGAAATTCAGTCTTCATCACAGTATTTTTTTTGTTTATTTTATATAATGAGTAAATCTACTTTCTGAAACAAATGGACGTTGAATTTATACAACACCTCAACACCTACATCATGACGGAAATACTTTATCACGGCGTCACAGAAATGTTCAAGAGTATTTTCTAAAATTTCAAGAATGATTAGGTGAATTATCGCGATTGTGTTCATTTCTATTTAATGAGTAAAACTATTTTCTGAAACAAATGGACGCTGAATTTATATAAACACTTCAACTCTTACATCACACTGTAAATACTTTATCACGACGTCGCAGAAATATTAAAGAATTTTTATATTTTTTCTAGAGTGCCGGTAGGAGGACTAGAAATTCAATATTTCTCACCGTATTTTTTTTTTTATTTAATGAGTAAATCTATTTTCTGAAACAACTGGACGCTGAATTTATATAACACATCAACACTTACATCATGATGTAAATACTGTATCATGGCGTCACAAAAGTATTAAATAGTTTTTTATATCTTTTCTAGAATGGCTAGGCGAATTATCGCATTTTTTGCATTTCTGTTTAATCAGTAAATCTATTTTCTGAAACAAATGGATGCTGAATTTACCATATAACACATCAACACTCACGTCATGATGTAAATATTCTATCACGGCGTCACAAAAATATTAAATAGTCTTTTTATATCTTTTCTACAATGACTAGGTAAATTATCACATTTTTTTTCATTTCTGTTTAATCAGTAAATCTATTTTCTTAAAGAAATGGACGCTGAATTTATATAACCCATCAACACTAACATCATAGTGTAAATATTTTATCACTGCGCCACAGAAATATTGGAGAGTATTTCATAACTTTCCTAGAATGGTTAGGTGAATTATCACATTTTTTCATTTCTGTTTAATCAGTAAATCTATTTTCTGAAACAAATGGACACTGAATTTATATAACACATCAACACTTACATCATGATGTAAATATTTCATCTCGGCGTCACAAAAATATTAAATAGTTTTTTATATCTTTTCTAGAATGGCGGAGTGAATTATCACATTTTTTTTTCATTTCTGTTTAATCAGTAAATCTATTTTCTGAAACAAATGGACGCTGAATTTATATAACACTTCAACTCTTACAGCACGCTGTAAATATTTTAACACTGAGTCGCAGAAATATTGAAGAGTGTTTCATAACTTTTCTAGAGTGCCGAGGTGAATTATTATCACACGAAGCATCCACAGTCGTTATATCAGGCGACACTTGAAGAGGAAGTGACGAAAGAGAGCCATTAAATGAGGCCACGCAATAAGCATATTGACGTGAATAGTGACGTCTGGCCCAAAACATCGTTTTTGTGAAGTTTCTTGCGGTCTAAAAAAGTGAAAATATGAAGAGAAATAACCTACAATAGAGCATATCCGTAGAATAAAAAATTGAGGAAACTGTTGAATTATATCTATTATTGCCAGCATGTTAATGTATCATTAAGGAATACTAAAATATACAAATTAAAGAAATAATGTAACATAGAATTATTATTATTATTCAGATGAACCCATTCTTGTGGAACAAGCCCACAGGGGCCATTGACTTGAAATTCAACTTTCCAAAGAATATGGTGTTCATTAGAAAGAATTAACAGAAGGTAATGGAACCTTTAGAAAGAAGAGATCACTTATTAAAAAGAAAAAAATAAATTAACAAATTGATAAATAAAAAATGTAAGTAAAATATGCTGCCGAGCTTTCGGACAAAATATAACTGAAAGGAATAACACAATACAATATGAAATAAGATAACCTAGAATACAGCATATCCGTATCATTCAAAATTGAGTAAGCTTTCGGATAACAGTTTGATAATACTAAATTCTTGAAAAAAGAAATTAAGTAAAATGAAATGTAGTATATTCATATGACAAAACTGGGGGAAAATATCTGGTAACAATCTAATTATTACCAGTTACGAAAACTTTAAAGATAAGAAATAATATCTTAAATGACATTTTATTCTGATCAAAGTCTTTATTTTTATGTTTTCAGACTTCATCCATTTCCCTCCTAGTTAGTTATCTGAATATTAGCGAAATTACATTTTACTGGAAATGCAAATAATAGAATGGAAGGAGAAAATTAGGCGTATCAGACTTGCGAAAATATCATCCTCATCGAATAATGACATTGTTCTCCACAGCTGACTTGTTGAGCTACAATGAATACTTTGAGAAAGAAATGATCTTTAAGCTATTAAACGAAGCTTATAGCGTAGTAGCTTCTTGCTGGTGAGACGTAATTTTTCTTTGTTTTTAATTTTCCTTCAAAACTTCGTCTTTAAGACTTATTAACATAGGATTCTCCATAATATCAATCTGAAGTGAACTTTATTTCATAACATTAAAATATGATACTGGCATCCATAGTTCCTCGTTGGGCGAGTGGGTTCCGTTCTGAGCTAGCACTCTGCTGGCCGCGAGTTCGAATCTCCGACCGGCCAATGAAGAATAAGAGAAATTTATTTCTGGTGACAGAAATTCATTTCTCGTTATAATGTGGTTTGGATTCCGCAATGCGCGCTAGGTAACCAGTCGGTTCTTAGCCACGTAAAATAAATCTAATCCTTCGGGCCAGCCCTAGGAGAGCTGTTAATCAGCTCAGTGGTCTGGTTAAACTAAGATACACTTAACTGGTATCCATACTGCGAAGTATTAATGTACAGTATTACAAGATGACGGCAATCTCATCAGACAGATACAAAAATAATGTTATTTTAAGATATTTCAGAGGATTAACACGCTGTCCTTCTAATTAAATGGTCGGTTGCAATAATGTATGATTTATTAATTAAAATATTCTCTCATGTAGTATACTACATTACACCGCATTCACAGAGTGTTACGAACAGCAACAGACAATTCTTTTATTATTATTTACGATTTTCAACAACGAGGTTTTCATCAATATTTCTTTTTAATTAATCCACATCTCGCCTCATTATCTTTGTTAGATTAGTTCTGTAGTTTGTTATGACTGGTATGTAATTGCTGTAAATGCTTCATGAAACCTTAGTATGTTAATTTTTTTAAGGGTTAATGGAAGCAATGAGAAACGTCATGAAGCAATTCAAATATCACTGGTTGGGATAATTATTTATCTATCTAACTATATATATATAAATAAATATATATATATATATATATATATATATATATATATATATATATATATATATATATATATATATATATATATATATATATATATATATATATATATATATATATATATATATATATATATATATATATATATATATATATATATATATATATATATATATATATATATATATGGAGAGAGAGAGAGAGAGAGAGAGAGAGAGAGAGAGAGAGAGAGAGAGAGAGAGAGAGAGAGAGAGAGAGAGAAAGGATATCACATATACTTTGCAAAGAAAACCGCATTAACTTTTAGTTTTCTGTAAAATAAACCATTGTGCCGGCTTCGTTTGTTCGTCCGCACTTTATTCTGTCCCCTCTTGTTCTGTCCGCCCTCAGATCTTAAAAGCTACTGAGGCTGGAGGGCTGCAAATTGCTATGTTGATCATCCACCCTCCAATCGTCAAACATATCAAATTCCTGCCCTCTAGCCTTAGTAGTTTTTATTTTATTTACGGTTGAAGTTAGTCATTATCGTGCTTCTGGCAACGGTATAGGATAGACCACCACTGGGCCGTGGTTAAAGTTTCATGGGCCGCGGCTCATACAGCATTATACAAGACAACCGAAAGATAGATCTGTTTTCGGTGGCCTTGATTATACGCTGTAGCGTCTGTACAGAAAACTCGTTTGCGGCGAAGAAACTTCGGCGGATATCTTACTTGTTTGTTCTGATGCTTATTTGTGAGACTGAAACATAAACATAGCTATCTATGAATACTATGGAGGTTGGAAGCAAACAGAACATACCATTCTATTCAAATCCATTAAATTATATAGCAAATATTCGAAATCATATGCCATACCGAATTTCACTTTAAAGCTTACATTTTTTGCATAAACATTTACGTAAAAAATAACCCAAGAGTTGATTTCAAACAGATTAACACGGAGTCTGCTTTAATCACTCTGCACATCATATTACTTAGTAAGCTCAGCAAGATTAGGAAATAACGTGATAATCTCTTGACTCTGGGATTTTTAGCTTTCTGTAAAACAAAACTTTTGAGATGGTTTGTCTGACTGTCCTTACTTTGTTCTGTCTGGATTTTTTCCGTCCACCCTCAGATCATAAAAACTACTGAGGCTAGAGGGCTGCAAATTTGTATATTGATCATCTACTCTCCAATCATTAGACTTGCCAAATTGCAGCCCTTTAACCTCAGTATTTTCTATTTTATTTAAGGTTAAAGTTAGCCATAATCGTACATCTGGCATCACTATAGGTATCAACAACACAGGCCTCCACCGGGCGGTGGCTGAAAGTTTCGTGAACCGCGGCTAAGAGTTTCATGTGCCGCGGCTGAAAGTTTCATACAGCATTACACGCTGTACAGAAAACTCGATTGCGCCGGAGAAACTTCGGCGCATTTTTTACTTGTTATATATAATGTCGACTACATTACAAAGGCTGTATGAAAACACTGTAAAGAATTAGGTAATCTTACTCGAGATTAGGTAATTTCATTCTCGTCTCAGAAATTTATAATTCTTTTTAGTGTTTTATTCCGTTACAGAAATGGTGAAAGAAATTTCCTGTGAAGGAAAACAGTGAAAACAATATAAGCGCAAATTCAGGTCTTTCTCATGAATGTATTACGTTGGATAGACATCCTGGTGAGAAAAATAAGGTATTTGAGTATATTTATTCTTTTATTATACGAAGAGAATTGTTGAAAGAAGGAAGAAGAGGGGAATTACAAATCGTAACAAAAATTGACAAGTGAAAAATGCGCCGAAGTTTCTTCGGCTCAATCGAGTTTTCTGTACAGCCGCTACAGCGTATAATCAAGGCCACCGAAAATAGATCTACCTTTCGGTGGTCTCGGTATAATGCTCTATGAGCTGCTGCCCATGAAAATTTAACCACGGCTCGTTGGTGGCCTATCCTATATCGTTGCCAGAAGCACGATTATGGCTAACTTTAACCTTAAATAAAATAAAAACTACTGAGGCTAGAGGGCTGCAATTTGGTATGGTTTATGATTGGAGGGCGGATGATCAACATATCAATTTGCAGCCCTCTAGCCTCAGTAGTTTTTAAGATCTGAGGGCGGACAGAAAAGTGCCGACTTAAGAAAGTGCGGACACAATAAAGTGCAGACGGACAGCCAAAGCCGGTACAATAGTTTTCTTTTACAGAAAACGGAAAAAAAAACATTTAAAAAAGGATCATTTTAAAAAGATGGACAAATGTTACTTGTTCAGTTACAGAGACTGAGTTTGTGCTGGAGTGAAAAATGGTGCGAGAACGAGACATCAAGTGAAAAAAAACGAAAGCATTGTTGAAAGAACGAAGAACAAGGGAACTGCAAATGGTAAAAAACAAGCGTTACAAAAAGATGATAAGACTGTGCAGATGTTGTTCAAATTCAGTACAAGAGAATGAGTTTATGCTGTAGCAGAAAGTGTGCAAGAACCAGACGCTCAATAGAATAAAAATAAAATGACTATTAAGAAATAACAATATCGAGAAATATAAAGTATAAAAAAGTTAACTTGTCGAATATCAGGAAGTATTTGGGTAAGTGTAACATTTCAACTAACAGAAGGTCTCTCATTTCCGGTCTTTAGTTATCTGTAAAAGAAAACTGTTGTGCCGGCTTTGTGTGCGGCGCTTTTTCTGTCCGCCCTCAGACCTTACAAATTAGTGAGGTTAGAGACCTGCAAATTGGTATGTTGATCATCCACCCTCCAATCATCAAACATACCAAATTACAGCCCTTTAGCATCAGTAGTTTTTATTTTATTTAAGGCTAAAGTTAACCATAATCGTGCTTCTGGCAACGATATAGGATAGGCCACCATCGGCCCGTGGTTAAAGTTTCATGGGCCGCGACTCATACAGCATTATATCGAGACCACCGAAAGATAGAGCTATTTTCGGTGGCCTTGATTATACGCTGTACAGAAAACTCGATTTTTTTTTTTTTTTATTTAATTTGACATTTTTTTACTATTTTCAGAATCGTTCATTGTTACTATACAGGTCTGTTGTCACCTGAAATGGAAAAATTTAGTAAACACATTTCCTTCGCAAGATCGATCTAATTTTAATAAAAAGTCTATATGTCGGTGGTTCCAATTCTTAAAAAAAAAAAAAAAAAAGTTTCTTCAGCGCAATCGAGTTCTCTGTACAGCCGCTACAGCGTATAATCAAAGCCACCGAAAATAGATCTATCTTTCGGTGCTCTCGGTATGATGCTGTATGAGCCGCGGCCCGTGAAACTTTAGCCACGGCCCGGTGGTGGCCGGTCCTATATCGTTACCAGACGCAAGATTATGGCTAAATTTAACCTTAAATAAATAAAAACTACTGAGGCTAAAGGGCTGCAATTTGGCATGTTTGATGATTGGAGGGTGATGATCAACATACTAATTTGCAGCCCTCTGGCCTCAGTAGTTTTTTTTTAAGATCTGAGGGCGGACAGAAAAAGTGCAGATGGACAGACAAAGCCGGCATAATAGTATTCTTTTACCGAAAATCAGGCACCTCCTTAACGAGAAAAATTTTTTTTTTCTCTGAGTTAAAAAATCACAAAAAAAAATAAAAATATGAACCTTCTCACTGAGAAACGCATTATTTCTTTGTTGCAACTTCAAAAAAATTGCAAATAAAGAAAAATGAGGGGCACGTGGTATTTGCGATTTATGCAAAGTTATGTGGCACTTTTCTCCGTATTCCATGAATTCACAATTCCCAGTCGAATATCATTGAATTAGAATTTTTCGTTACGAATATGATTTTCTGGCAAACTGTGAGCACTCCCCCATATAGCTAGGATAAATTAACGATGTGGACCCGTTTCCAAGTGGTAAGGTAGTCATTTTGGAGGAGTTGATGGACCTAAACACACGCACACACACACGCACACACGTGCAAACTTTCTTAAATATGTAAAAATGTATTTTTATTTTTTTTATGCGTGCATTTCAGCGTGTGTAAATTACACGCTTGTTATCTGGATGGGAACAACATGTTGGAAAAATCATTATTATTTGTTGAAAGAATCTTAATAATACATATCCGAAAGTCATAACGGACTACAAGTAAGTTCGGCATAAGCTTTTAATATAAGAATATATCTCATTTGCTGTTATTAGCTGTTAATATAAATATAACTAATTTGTCGTTTAAAGCTCGAATAGGGTGCTTATAATTCAAGGAAGAATAACACCTAAAGAATTTGCTAATAAAATGTACAAACTATCTGCATAATTTAAAAGGAAATAAATTAGGCAGTACTGGCTGCTACTGGCTAGCAGCAATGTGCGTAGCCAGCTATATGCTAAATTTTAAATTCTTTAGCTTCTAATGCTTCTTATCCTTATTAAAATGTACCTTTTTATCTATATGCTATAAAAACATTTCGTTGATATAGCATTTTTATGGATAATGCTAGTGTCACAGAGGGAAGTCTATACACATATCAAGGTATCAGTAAATAAATCACATATTTTTTTTTTCAAGGATTTGATTTAATAACACGTATTTACTGAAATCATCCAGCTGATCCGCTAGTGGTTAGTGTCGTGGAATGCCACTCAGATGTTGCTGGTTCGCGTCTCCCCAAGGGCGACGAAAAATCACTGGCTTTGCATCCTGATCAGTTACTGCTGTAGTGTGGGGTCTGCGGTGGGAGGTTGAAACCAACATTTTTTGGAAGCTTGAATTTCAAGTCAATGCTCCCTTTGGTGCGCTTGTTCAGTGTGAATAGGTTTCATCTACTGAAATAAATAATAATAATAATATTTTCTCAGAAGAATGTTTGGAGAGAGAAAAGGACATTTCTCGAACCCAATCTCCTTGAAACCGAGTTCAACCTCTGTCCGAAGAAATGCATTTGTGGCATCGATTTCCACTTGACTCTCCATTTGCAAGGACAGGTAAGCCTGGCACTGTCAGTTACATTCTGCATTACCCTCCTCCCAACTATTTGCTCTTAATGTTTATGTTGGGTATAAACAGAGGGACTTTCACGACATTCTCGGTGTCCGTGTGTTTGAAGACTTCTTCAGAATCGTGATAATAACTGGGATTTTAGTTTGTGAAAAGAAAAATTCATGTTAAAATAGTGTGGCCTTCATCTGTCTATCTGTCTGTTTTTCTGTCTACAGTATTTCTATCCCTCCTCTATCTTTTCCGTCTATCTATCTCTCTATCTATCTATCTATCTTCGGTGGGTGAGTCGGTAGAGCTGCGGACTGGCACTCGCTAGACCGGAGTTCGATTCCCCGGCCGGCTGTTGAAGAGTTAGAGGAATTTATTTCTGGTGATAGAAATTCATTTCTCGCTATAATGTGGTTCGGATTCCACAATAAGCTGTAGGTCCCGTTGCTAAGTAACCAATAGGTTCTTAGCCACATAAAATAAGTCTAATCCTTCGGGCCAGCCCTAGGAGAGCTGTTAATCAGCTCCTCAGTGGTCTGATAAAACTAAGGTGTATTTTTTTTTTTTTTATCTATCTAAATATTTCTATCCCGCTGTCTCTGTTTGTCTATTTCAAATATTGTTTTAATATCAACGTACGAAAAGACCCAAGCAGGATGTACGTTAGCGGAATGTTAATAATTCTTAAAAATTGTCTTTGTAGTTAAATATATCCATTTATTGTTGCATAAAATGCACTACAACGACAATCATCCTCTTCACTCCTCTTTACCGGACCTAGCCGTTTTTTCTTACTACTGCTGCAAAGCGAACGTCGTCGT
>NC_089797.1:9435394-9437894 GCF_040412425.1 Macrobrachium rosenbergii
CTGTCATACCTAGGCCTACAAAGAGTTGTGCTCGCAAGCACGATTTTAACCTCTGTGAAAGTGAATAAGAGAGGAAATGCAGAGCGCAGCGGTGCTCTCGAGCGACAAGATGGGGAATCACTGATCTAAAATCTTGAGCTTCAATTAGAAAACTAATGAGAATCTTTTCAGTGCGAGGAAAAACGTTCTCAGTGAGTTTTTGCAAATCGAGAATGATAGACCGGTTGCAATTTTCCCGAGATGTAACCGAGTACCAGAATCTTTTCCTATAAAAAAACGGGACGCCATATCTTAAAAACTAACCATAGAATTTTCTTGAAAATAATCTCATTATGTTTCCCACACCCAAATTACTTGCGAGCTATCAATCTTATAACCTTACCCATCTTAACCTAATCTATTCTAGGGGCTTGGCAAAAAAACCGGGTCTGGTGCGATACATCTCAGGAATTTGCTACCGATTCCTTATTCGTTATCGAAGCGTAGTGACTACATCTTGCTTCGCAGTAATAATAAATTATCCTATGCTGCCGAACTCTCGGGCAAATATAATTGAAAGGATTAACAGAATGCAAGTATTTCTTTCAAGCGATGTCCTCTATTTAACGTCATCAGGAGACAATTAAATTTGTTCATATTTGAACAGGACTCTGATTTGAAATGCATTTTTTCCAATATGCTATTTCACCTGTCCTTTGAAAAGTGACAGTATTTGGTATCTCTCTCTCTCTCTCTCTCTCTCTCTCTCTCTCTCTCTCTCTCTCTCTCTCTCTCTCTCTCTCTCTTCAAATACTGTATTTCACTTGTTCTTTGAAAGATCACGGTATTTAATAGCTCTTCTCTCTCTCTCTCTCTCTCTCTCTCTCTCTCTCTCTCTCCCCAGATACTGTATTTCACTTGTTCTTTGAAAGATAATGATATTTATTAGCTCTCTCTCTCTCTCTCTCTCTCTCTCTCTCTCTCTCTCTCTCTCTCTCTTTCTCTCTCTTCAAATACTGTATTTCACTTGTTCTTTGAAAGATAACGGTATTTATATGATAGCTTTCTCTCTCTCTCTCTCTCTCTCTCTCTCTCTCTCTCTCTCTCTCTCTCTCTCTCTCTCTCTCTGATTTTCTATCTTTCCTTTACTTAGAAGAGACATTCGCGTTTATTTCATTGGCAGAAAAGCAGATTCAAAACCACTTCGCAGCCTGTTCACATGACCCCTGATATTTTCCGAACTGAGGTAAGAAGAGAAACATAGACGAAATGAGAAAATTATGGTTTTGCTAAACTAAAAACTAATCTTAATGGAACGATTTAAAAAAAATGGCAAAAATTTACGCACTAATTTTTTTTTTATATTAAATGCAGTGAAAACCATTAAAATCTTAGACTTGCCTGAATATTAATGAAATAACTGTAAGCAGTAAAAAAAAAATGGGAAAGTTAAGTTATAAAATCCAAAGCAAGAAATGTTGTATAAAAGACTTGCTGGAAAATTATTTTAGTAGAAAACGAAGAAGAAAATTTTTAGAGAAATGATAAATAGGATTGTCAGTTTCCAGAGGTTTTATTCCAGGAATGTCAAAGCTGGTGCAAAGCGTATCTGCTTTACATAAATGATTTAAAACAAATATGTTGTGCATTAGCCTTGAACATTCTTAGAACAAGACCTTCTAGAAACTGACAATCCTAATTATCATTTCTATAATATTTTTCTCTTTCATTCAATAATTTGCCTATAAGTCTTATATATATATATATATATATATATATATATATATATATATATATATATATATATATATATATATATATATATATATATATATATATATATATAAGACATTGCCTACTTTGAAGTTTTGTTAATTATTCTAATATTATTTTGGCGCAGTGCAGATTTTCATGAACATCGTTACATGTATACAGTATTAAAAGTACGTAGTGCATCAACTTTTGCCATACTTTCTAAATTGTAGATATAACTTTCTTATTCCTTCTATGCTCCTCTTCTTACTTAAGTTGGAAAAATATCACACACACACACACACACACACACACACACACACACACACACACACACATATATATATATATATATATATATATATATATATATATATATTTATATATATATATGTATATATATATATATATATATATATATATATATATGTATCTTTATATGAGTGTGTCTGTGTGTGTGTGTGTGTGAGTGTGTGTGTGTGTGTGTGCGCATGTGTGTACGTATTGAGAGAGAAAGAGAGGTGTATGGGGATGTAAATGTGAGCAGACAGTCATGAACCCACAGTTAAACCAATACCTCCAGCTTGGCAGTTAAGAATGCTTCAGATCACATCGTATAAATGTAACTATAAATATACGTACATACCTACGTACAGTACACATTAGCTCACTGTAAACAAATAACAGGGAGCTAGTGATATGAGTGACAGGATGCTTTAAAAATTTTATCTCTGCTGTCCCTTCAGTCAGAGTTAGACGGATGCAAATT
>NC_089797.1:9447894-9450394 GCF_040412425.1 Macrobrachium rosenbergii
ATAGTTTTATCGCCAAAAACCTGCTGTATCTTAATCCTCAGAACCATTGCAATTCTCTCAACAATGACGTAACATAGAGCAGTAAATCGTACGACCATGCACGTGAAAGCCTTCAGTTTCCCAGTAAATTTCCTTCTACAAGTAATTTTTATTTTTCTGCAAATTGCTACAAAGTACCTTCCATTCCATTAGCTGATTACGGGTACTTTAGAGTTACTGAAGTAGGTTCTAGTAGCTTTGGCATTCGTTCAGACTTTTAAGTAGCATTACAATTGACGTCGCAGTACACTTGTCTTTATTTTCTAAAAAAAAAAAAAAGATTGCAAGTGGTATTATTATAAATTGTGACGCACCTAAGGTTTTCATAGTGTTATATGTTCTTCTTCTTCTTCTTCTTCTTCTTCTTCTTCTTCTTCTTCTTCTTCTTCTTCTTCTTATTATTATTATTATTATTATTATTATTATTATTATTATTATTATTGGTGAGGAAATTACTGTGTAAATGTATATGATAAAAAATACATGCTACACATCACTTACACCATGTGGATTTCTTCGCCATTCTAGTGACTCAAGGATTATTATTATTATTATTATTATTATTATTATTATTATTATTATTATTATTATTATTATTATTATTGCTACAGGATAAAAAATAGTTTCATGCAGTACGAACCACGGGTATTATTATTATTATTATTATTATTATTATTATTATTATTATTATTATTATTATTATTATTATCATATGCATGTATACTTACATCATGGTGGAATTTTCTTCGTCATTCTAGTGACTCAAGCGATTATGAGATATTATTATTGTTATTATTATTAATTATTATTATTATTATTATTATTATTATTATTATTATTATTATTATTATTATTATTATTATTATTATTATTATTGCTGGATAAAAAAAAACATGGTTTCATTCAAGACGAACCAAGGATTAAAAGCGTCTGGTGTCTTACGCTTTTCCTATTTCTATTCCTGCTGCCATGCTTTTACGCCTGTGTTGCCTTACCAAAAAATGGTATAATCTCCAATTTTCAGATGCCATGTGGAAAGGTCAACTGCATTAGCTCTCTATGACCGCCTTTGCGTTTACACTCTGGAAAAGGTTGCCCACGCAAATTAGATTGAGCACTGCTTTTGAAATGAATTTTTACTCTTAGTTCTGGTAGTAGCTGAAGTAGTTTTTTTCTATCAGTTGTGAATCTATTTATGAATAGTTAGTAGGCATAACATGGCTACTTAATGAATATACTAGTTTGCTTATGGTACGTTTTTTCATTGATGCTGGTAATCACCGTGTTTTTTTATGACTGAAATCGCTTCATGAACGGCTTTTGAGCACAAAATGACATGTATATGAATATACTTCTTTACATATAGAACGTTTTTTCAACGATGCTGGTAATCACCGTGGGTTTTTTTTTTTTTTTTTTATGATGACTGAAAATCGCTTTATGAACGGCTTTTGAGCACAAAATGACATGTATATGAATATACTTCTTTACATATAGAACGTTTTTTCAACGATGCTGGTAATCACCGTGTTTTTTTTTTTTTTTATGATGACTGAAAATCGCTTTATGAACGGCTTTTGAGCATAAAATGACACGTATATGAATATACTTCTTTACTGATAGTACGTTTTTTCAATGATGCTGGTAATCACCGTGGTTTTTTATTTTTAATTTTTTTTTGATGACTGAAAATCACTTTATGAACTGCTTTTGAGCATAAAATAATTTCTTAATAAATATACTACTTTGCTTATGGTACGTTTTTTTTCAGTGATGCTGGTAATCACCGTGTTTTTTTTTTTTTTTTTTTTACTAAAAATCGCTTTATGAACGGGTTTTGAACATAAAATGACATATATCAATATAACTTCTTTTTCTTTTCCAGCGAAAGAATCATTATCATCAAACCTCCGGACTCTCAGCTCTTCTCCTGATACCATATCGAAAATTCTTAATATGAGCCGAACCCAAAATGCTTTGATTAAGGTCGCACCTACGACTGATTAGTCAGGTAGACGGAAGGGGTCCTCGTTCGTCAGGTGTGCCGTTTGGGACCCCGTAGATTTTCGTAGGAGTCCACTGAAGGAACAGACAAATGTCATTAGTTTTCTTTTAGTAGTTATTAAGGAGTTAATTATTTGTATCGCAACTCTGTTTGAAATTAACGTGGGGCACAATTTTTCATATCGAATATTTCGCCGCCGGAGATTTGAACGTCCTCGCCTCAGTTACGATATTTAGGATTTTGATCAACTTTTACTGTTGTTATCTTTCCTTTCGTCACCTCAGGTGAATTCTTCCTTATTCTATATCACAAATATGTCTTCCTTTTTTGTTACAATAGCCTTGGGAATTTTGTTATAATGGCGTGATTATGATCAGCAGAAAACAAGTGGTTCTAATTTCAAAACAAGTAAAAAATGCGCCGAAGTTTCTTCGTCGCTATCGAGTTTTCTGTATA
>NC_089797.1:9462894-9465394 GCF_040412425.1 Macrobrachium rosenbergii
TATATATATATATACATATATATATACATATATATATATATGTATATATATATATATATATATATATATATATATATATATATATATATATATATATATATATATATATATATATATATATATATATATATATATATATATATATATATATATATATATATATATGTCCAATATATAAATGACATATATATATATATATATATATATATATATATATATACATATATTGATATATTGATATATTTTTCTCCAGTCATGTATGTAATTTGTATTGGACATCCTATTCCACATAATTAAACGTTTCATATTCACAAAATATTCATATTTCTATTTATTTTAACAATGTATTTGTACCATCCTTTCATTCTTTCCAGCACCTAAGTACTTTACTTCCTTAACATTGGCAGTTATATAGTAATTGCTCTGTCAATGTTCATGTCAAAGAGCCCTCAAGGATTATAGCCTTTATTTAGTATAATAATATTAATCTTACGTTTCATTCCGTTAGTAGTTCTTTTTACTCTACCTTCATTCCCGCCTCCTTCCTTCAGTCTTGTTGTCCAGCCTCTCTAACTATTACTTATTGCTTGTTATTGCAACTGTGAGTTTATTTCCCAGTTTGATCTTGAGATCATTGTACTTCATCTCCTTTATTTTGTGGATCGCTTTAGCTTGCTGTCCAACCACTTTAACTCCCTCTTTTCATTGTCTCAAGCTTTTGAAGGGCCGAAAGTGCCACAGTGCCTGTGCTTGAAAGCATAAATTCCATAAAATCGAATCAAATTCTGTTTGGAAGACAGCAATGGACGCTTTCACGGCAAAAGACTCGGTTCCAATTCTGTCGTCTTTTGAACTCCCTGGTCCGTCCTTTAAATCCGGCTTTGAGCGTTTATCACCTTTTGCTGGAACGCCCACGCTATTCTACTCGTATTGTCTTACTTTTCTCTGCAATAGTTGAAAGGCAATGTTAACGCTGAATCTGGAAATCACTCTCATTCAATTCTGGAGTTTTTCTCTTCTTCTCTTCATTCTTCATGATTTTCTTTATTAGGTAAATTGTATTGCCTTTTTAACTGCAATAATTGAAAGGGAATGTTAACCTGAATCTAGAAATCACTCTCATTCAATTCTCGAATAACTCCTCTTCTTCTCCTCCATCTACATTTATTTTCTTAATTAGTTATATCATATTGCCCTTTTTAACTGCAATAATTGAAAGGCAATCTTTACGTTGAATGTAAAACCACTGTCATTCAACTCCCAAATATTCCTCTTCTTCTTCTTCTTCTATGTATTTTATCAGGCAAATGGTCAAGAAGATAGCAGCAATTACATACTGGCTCCCACGTCTTTCAGGAGTTCGTAGGAAAGAGAATCCTCCCAGAATCCTCTCGGTTATCCTTCATTTTCTCACCCTTTCGATACTCTCTTCAAACCACTCGCTTTGGAGATCAGTCTCGCAGCCCTTCGAAACCATATGGGTGTCATTCCCCTCTTCACATTGCGCTTGTTATCTTCCTCGGATTATTTCTCTCTCTCTCTCTCTCTCTCTCTCTCTCTCTCTCTCTCTCACTCACACACACACACACACACATATATATATATATATATATATATATATATATATAGAGAGAGAGAGAGAGAGAGAGAGAGAGAGAGAGAGAGTACATCTTATTCTAAGCCTCATGGCACTCTCTCTCTCTCTCTCTCTCTCTCTCTCTCTCTCTCTCTCTCTCTCAGGGTCGTTCTTCTCTTCAACGTGCTTATAACTTTGGGTTTCAACTAGTTGCTTCACAGTTTTTAAGCCCTCCCTCTTTTTTCTTGGAGGTCCTATCATTTTTATCACTCTCTTTTTTCCAAAGTTGAAGTGTGAAAGATTTCTTCATTGAATTTTTATTGTCCATTTCAAATCTTTTAGTTTTCTGTAAAAGAAAACTATTGTGCCGGCTTTGTCTGTCCGTCCGCACTTCTTTCTGTCCGCACTTTTTCTGTCCGTCCTCAGATCTTAAAGACTATTGAGGCTAGAGGGCTGTAAATTGGTATGTTGACCATCCACCCTCCAATCATCAAACATACCAAATTGCAGTCCTCTAGCCTTAATAGTTTTTATTTTATTTAAGATTAAATTTAACCAAAATCGTGCCTCTGGCAACGATATAGGCCAGGCCTCCACCGGCCAGTGGTTAAAGTTTCAAGGTCCGCGGCTCATGCAGCATTATACCGAGACCACCGAAAGATAGATCTATTTTCGATGGCCTTGATTATACGCTGTAGCGTCTGTACAGAAAACTCGATCGCGCCGAAGAAACTTCGGCGGATATTTTACTTGTTTATTGTCCATTTCACCTCTTTTTACTTAGTCTTCGTATTATAGCTTCTTTCTTAACGACAGAAATTCTCGCAAATAGTACCAAACTTTTTCCAATTTTGTGAGTACTCAGAATTCAAATGCCTTATCACTGCTTACCAAGAATACAACTTTACTGTATACTGAAGATTT
>NC_089797.1:9470394-9477894 GCF_040412425.1 Macrobrachium rosenbergii
CCGAAAATAGATCTACCTTTCGCTGGTCTCGGTATAATGCTGCGTTAGCCGTGGTCCATTTAACCACAGGCCGGTGGTGGTCTATCCTATATCGTTGCCAGAAGCACGATCATGGCTAACTTTAACCGTAAATAAAATAAAAACGACTGAGGCTAGAGGGCTGCAATTGGTGTTTTTGAAGATTGGAGGGTGGATGATCAACATACCAATTTGCAACACTCTAGCCTCTGTGGGTTTTAAGATCTGAGGGCGTACAGAAAAAGTGCGGACAGAAAAAAGTGCGGACAGAGCGGGCGGACAGACAAAGTCGACAAAATACTTTTCTTTTACAGAAAATAAAAAATGTGAAATATATTTGGTTCGATTTCTCTTCCTGAATGTCCGCGATTCATATGGGTCTGCATAACATAGTTGTCATATTAGGGTCTCAGAATTTCACAATTATTATAAAAAATAAGAGACTGATAGTTAAGGATCACAGTATTCGAAAACTTTGTTAGTGTTACTTGAATATTAAACTTTTCTTTTTCATAGAGAGCTTAGTACACTAACTCTTTATAGGAAACTTAAAATCGTTCATCCTGATTATGAAATACAGCTGTCTCCTTGCAGGAAGTAATGGATGGGTGTTATTGACAAATAAAAAGAAGAAATATGAAATCTCTGATATAAGAAAAATATTGAAAGGATGAACAATATGAGATAAATAGCAGTGCTTAAACGTTTCGCGAAACTAAAAAGAAGATGGAGTTCATTGTAATTAGATGGCCCGGTCGTGTATGGCGAATGGGATACAAAGGGTTCGAGAAAACTTGTTATGATTTGAAATTGTCAGGAGAGTACTGGGAGGTGTACTGGAATAAGGGAGCTTTTATATCAATGAATGAGACTTCACGTAAAATAAAAGTGAATGACACAGTGTTCGTAGGGGTGAATGGTGGGTATGGGGAGCAGGTTCGGTCGTGGGGCGTGGGGGGGTGGTTGGGCGGGGGATTTGATCCAAAGTTGATGATCCGATTAGAAGAGCTGTATGAAGCTTATAATATGGTGATGGTCTCCTGCACAGTTGTTTCATCCATGAAATTTCTGCTGAACAGTTTAAAATATATATATATATATATATATGTTATATATATATATATATATATATATATATATAATATTATATATATATATATGTATATATATATATATATATATATATATATATATATATATATATATATATATATATATATATATATATATATATTTATGTATATATATATATATATATATATATATATATATATATATATATATATATATATATATATATATATATATATATATATATATATATATATATATATATATATATATATATATATATATATATATATATATATATATATATATGTATATATATATCCTGTCTCTCACTTTTGTACTAATTGCCATAACATGAACCTTTTCTCTCTGAACTAAATTAAACAATATGCCTCTTCTCTACCTTACTGATATCAATTTGATGCCACACATATAGAATTTTGTTTTATATCCGAAGTTTTTTTTTTTTTTTTTTGCAGTACATGACAAGCAACCAGAAATTCCTCTCTAATATCATATGGAGATTTTCACTTTATACATAGTAGGCTATACACACCTAGAGAGTTCTGTTATCCTTAGTAATACTCTCTCGTATATAACAACGTTCAAAGATATAATAGCGAGCTTGTTTTTAATAAATTTTAAAGGTAAACCATATTACATGTTATACTCCAGGTTAATTTCCCTGTGGTAGAGGCATAGCAAACAGAAGGGTTCATTTTTCATAATCTTAATATGAAAATACGCTCCAAAGAAATGAAGTTATAAAGTTTTAACTTTCTGTTTTTTACAGACCTTACCGTTGTAAAGAATAACTTAGTACAGTAACTTACCATTGTAAAGGCAAGTATGTTTTCTGACAAATTCAGGTGGCAGCTCATTTTATAAATAGTTTATATTTCTTCCTGACAATAAATAAACCGAATTCCATTAAAATTAATGGAGGAAGTGGAGAAATATATTTACATTTTACCATCCTTAATACCGATGATTCATTTTTCATTTTCTTTTTTTTTATGTTAAAATCTACGATGTTTTCAAGCCTTTGGTGGTAAAATTATTTCAAAAATACTTTGTTTTGTAGAGTTGCTGATAAATATCTGTATGACAGCAATGTTTGCGCCTCGTCTTTATCTTTAAGTTTTGTCTTCTCTCTGGCTCTGAAAAATTCCATCGGTTCTAAATCATTCTCCTAATATGATCGACTAAAGCCTCTTTGGTTCTTTTCACAGAAAAAAACACATTCCCAGAATAAAAGACTTTATTCTTTAACTCAGAAAATCATAAAAAAATTATGAAAATTAGGTTGGTTCATGAAAATTAGCCTATATAGACAATTACTGGGACACTTTCAGCCAATCAGTGCTCAAGACACAGAACAGAGGAAGCTGGAGTGGTTGACCAACAAGATGGAAGAAAGGAATCGGGAATGGAGGTAAAATAAAAGCTTGAAAGAGGATGCAGCTAGGGGCCGAAGGGACGCTGCAAACATCCCTTCGTAAAGCCTACAGCGCTCACGTAAGGTGCACTGACGGCATTAGCCTCTTAGGGGGGTAAACAAATCCACGTTCATTCGTTGCTGGTCAGACCAGCTTGAGAGTGACTCAGGGTGATGTTGAGGCAGTTTGCAACTATGGATGGACCTGATGGCGAAGGGACCTTGCAAACATCCCTCAGTAAAGCTTACACCGCACACACGTGAGGTGCACTGACGGCAGTGCACACCTAAGGGGATAAAGAACACTTTCGTTTTAATCGTTGCTGGTCAGACCAGCTTGAGAGTAACCCAGGGTAATGTTGAGGCAGTTTGCGACCAGGGACGTCCAGCCAGATTGATGGGAAGCCCCGCAACCTCTTCCAGTCTCCCCGTGGAAGAATTCGTAAAACAAAATCAAATCTCGCCATGCTGGGTCGTCACGGTATTGCCAATTTTCACCTGAAAAATTAAGAATGTAACCTGTAATTTAGTATTGAATGTAATAGAATATTTAAGCCAAAGGCCTGGCGCTGGGACCTATGAGGTCATTCAGCGCTGAAAGGGAAGCTGAGAGTAAAAAAGTTTGAAACGTGTAACAGAAGGAAGACCTTGCAGTTGCACTATGAAATCATTGTTTGGAGAGGGTGGAAAGTAAAAGGGAACAAAAAAGAATATGAACGCAGGTACAGTAAAAGGAATAGAAGGGGTTGCAGCTACGGGCCGAAGGGACGCTGAGAAGAACCTTAAGTAATGCCTACAGTGCACTGAATAAGCTGCACTGATGGCACTACCCCCAAACGGGGTGTAAATTAATAATCGAACGTTTATTTGCAAATTCCAAAACCAATTTTACAGTAAAATATTAAAACGGTTTCGAGTTGCAGAGAGAAACAGTAAAAAAGTATCAGAATACCGTGTTTGTCGTAAAAAATTTATCTGGTTATTAGAAATATAAGACTAATGTTTCGAATTGGTAGGGAGACTATGAAAAATGAGAGAAACCACTGAATGTCATCATAAACCTTCCTTTTTTATATAAAATTATTAAGCTGTTGTACGGAAAACAATTTTTATTTGAGAATACACCAAAATAGCCTTTCTCTTCGTCATAAGTCTTCAACCATTATAAAAAAGGTATCAAGCGTAAGATACGATTTAATCGGTAGGGAGACTATATAAAATGAGAGAAGCCACTGAATGTCATCATAAACCTTCCACTTTTTTTTATATAAAATTATTAAGCTGCTGTACGGAAAACATTTTTATTTGGGAATACAATAAAATAGCCTTTTTCTTCGTCATAAGTCTTCAACCAATATGATAAAAGCACCATGCATAAGTTACGATCGAACTGGTAGGGAGACTATATAAAATGAGAGAAGCCACTGAATGTCATCATAAACCTTCCTCTCTGTTTGTTATAAAATTATTAAGCTGTTGTGCGGAAAACAATTTTTATTTGAGAATACACCAAAATAGCCTTTCTCTTCGTCAAAAGTCTTCAACCAATATAAATAAGATGCATAATATGCGATTAACATAATTATGTAAGAAACAAAATAATATTTCAAGAAAACATTACCATGACACGGGCGACATCCATTTTCTCCCGGTAAGAAGAGGTTGGCCACTCTCCTGGCAAGGAACACTGCCACTTGTTCCAGAGTCAAGAAACTACCCGAACCCTTGGGGCATTCCACCTTCAGATCATCCCCGTAGAAGAAATGATACCTGAAAGGGAATGAAATAATATTCGATAGAAGATCGTCTCTATGTGGTGTCCAGGAACATACTAAACTAGGTTTGTTCTGTAGATGTTGTCACGACCTTCAACAGTCATGTATTTGTGTTCCAATTCAAACTTCATTGCTTTATTCTTTTGTCTAGATTTTTTTTATTGATTTCGATTAGGTCATAATAATCACACGTGAAATTTCGTTCGATATTAGCTGTACTTATAGATCAAACATAATTATTTACTAAAACATAATTATTTACCAAGTGATGTAGTTTTATTTATTGGTCTGTGGTGTGAGGGATGTATGTTTACATCTTACTGTTATTGGGATGGTGTACAATTCCAGTCTTTTTTATTTTACATTTTGTTCTCGTATAGGCTTTCCATACCGCATAAGTAAATGGCACTCTTACTCGTTGCTCATCAATAATAATAATAATAATAATAATAATAATAATAATAATAATAATAATAATAATAATAATAATGGAGAAACAAATCCACACTTATGTATATGTACCTAAATTTAAAGATAAAACAGTACAGATAGCTTTCAGGAATCTGTTTGGCTCCCCTTTTCAACCAAGTAAACATAAAAGGACTCAAAATAATAATAATAATAATAATAATAATAATAATAATAATAATAATAATAATAATAATATATTGGCAAAGACCTTCTCAAAAATTACTATTGAAAGAAATCGCTTTATCACCTGCATTGACAATACAGCTGATGCAACGATTTCTTTGGATAATAATAATAATAATAATAATAATAATAATAATAATAATAATAATAATAATAATAATAATAATAATTCTTTTTATAGACATCACTGTATCAGTCCAGAAGGCCTTAGCTTTGGAGGCCTTCTGAAGCCATATTCAAATGAGACATAAGTAAAGATTACTTTTGAAACTCTCATTTTATATATACTGTCCGAACAGATCTCACCAGATGCCAGTTTTCGTCGACACTTAAGCTTTCATCACGGTTTTCTCTTGGGTGGGGATTAAGATGACCAGGTAATTGATGCTCGTCGAACACAGAAACAGTATATCCTTGATATTAGGCTTCTACAATGACATCCAAAATGGTTGGTTTCCAGGAAGACCTAATCTGATTTGATACGGTCCAAGGCTATTGAAGAATCGGTTTCAAACTTATGTCGGTAGATAGTTGATTAATGGTCCTTCCATAGTCCTATTTGTATTATATATTATATATATATATATATATATATATATATATATATATATATATATATATATAAAGGTCATTTAAAATTTCCTGATATAAGGCAACCATAAAGAAAACTCACAATATGGTAACAAATACATAATAACAGAACAGTACAATAGACAAACAAAAATATATATATATATAAAGAAAATATATATTATATATATATATATATATATATATATATATATATATATATATATATATATATATAAAATAATTGCAAACCTCTTTTTAGTGATGTTATGATAAGGAAGTTCATAATAATAATAATAATAATAATAATAATAATAATAATAATAATAATAATAATAATAATAATAATAATACCGAGCACTAAATCAATTTGTAAATAGTGAAGGCAAGAGTGAATAAAGAAAAAAACTTCTACTAATATAATGCAACCACAAAGAAAACTCACACAACATGGTACAAAAAATACACAGGTAAAATGATAGAATATTACAAGGGCAAAAAATAAAAAATAAATAAAAAAAATTAAAGTCCTTACAAACCTCTTCAGTGATGTTATGATGAGGAAGTTCATAGGAAGCCAGATGGGTCCTCTCCAGTTGGAATTCCCCCCAAAAAGATAGGTGTTGGACTCTCCCGGGACATAGGACACTTCGTGGTGCTCGTCCCCGACTTTCAGTACGAAGGGAGAATGCTGGGGACCGGTATAATAATAATAATAATAATAATAATAATAATAATAATAATAATAATAATAATAATAATAATAATAATAATAATAATAATAATAATAATAATAATAATAATACTAGATTGGTGGGAGTTAATTTTCAGTAATTCATTACAGTCCTGATTTTTGTTGGTTTTTTCGAATTAAAAATTAAACTCATCTGACACAGCGATAATTCTCAACGCAGCAGCAACAGCAACAACAACAACAATAATAATAATAATAATAATAATAATAATAATAATAATAATAATAATAATAATAATAATAATAATAATAATTCAAATGCTTCCAACCATAAAGTATAATGCTTAGATTCAAGTATGATATGAATGCATCGTAGAAATAAAAAAAAATAATTCCTCTCTCTCTCTCTCTCTCTCTCTCTCTCTCTCTCTCTCTCTCTCTCTCTCTCTCTCTCTCTCTCTCTCTCTCTCTCTCATTAACTTTTCATTATATTAAATTGCGTGCACTGTACATTTCATTACATATTCATATATTTTCATATAACTATTTCTTTGAACGTATCGTTTTTACCTTTACGCTGTGCTGACATTTATACTCCTTCCTCTTTTAATGCATTCCCTTTGCTTCACTTTTATTTCATATTATATCTTCATTATTACTACTTCCTTATTCACATTTATTCTTCCTTACCTCATGTACTTTGGAGAGGGACCTGACGCCGTAAGGAGATAAGAATTCCTCTTCGTCGAGCAGATACCCCAGTAGGCGAAGCAGTTGCTCCTTGGTAGGAACCGACAATAACATTCTGTCAGTCACCGAAGAATTCTCCTGCGTCAGAAAAGCCACCTGGAGGCAGGAGCGGGGAATAATGAAATGATCAGAAATCCGAAGCTGGAAACGGGGACAGAAAATGTTTCGGACACTGAAAGGGGGAATGGATGAGAGAGGAAAAGGAAATAAAAAAAGAATAATAATAATGGATGGAAGGGAAAAGGGGATATTGAAACTCACGGAATATCTGCAGGGCAGGCATGAAAGAAATATGGAGAGAGGACGGGCGATCGGGAAGGCTGAGAAAATTGAGAAGGCCGGAGTAGGGAGGAGTTTTTGGAAATCTTTTTACCGCCTCTGCGTCAGGGAAAATAGAGTTGAATAAAGATAGGGTTAATCAAATAAAGGCGAATGGTGAAAACGCATGACCATGTATCCACATAGGAAAACAAGCAACTTTTTTATAAAGATAAAATTTAGAAAATTGTCTTCAGTGGCTCTTCAAATTA
>NC_089797.1:9482894-9490394 GCF_040412425.1 Macrobrachium rosenbergii
AGCTTTATGTGGAATATTTAAGAATTTCATTTACCCCTTACTGTTTGAAATATGAATGAATACCAAAAGTTATTTACTAAATTTAGTAAAACAGATTCTAATTCATTCAAAACTATTTTTCAAGTAAAATATCGATTGACCTATTAATCCAAAATATTTTAATTGAAATATATAATTTACGCCTAAGGCCGAACGAGTGGAACAATGAGGTCATTCAGCGCTGGATATAGGGTTGAAACAATTGTTAGGGGAAGGTGGAATGCAAGAGGAATGAGAATGTGAACGGAGGTGCAGTAAAAGGCACGAAGGAGTCACAACTAGGGGTGGAAGGGACTCTGAAAAGAACCTTAAGTAACGCCTACAGTGACCCGTTGATCCGTGTGAGGTTCACTGACGGCACTATTCCCCCTGGGGGAATCCAAAATGCAACATAAAAGTTATATTACGAAGAAAAGTACTAGCAATTTCCTCCATGATAGGATTTATGCCTTAAACGCAATATCGCTTTTTTTATATTCTTTTGAAAAGGCAAAAGTTACGTATACCTTAGTTTTACCAGACCACTGAGCTGATTAACAGCTCTCCTAGGAGCTGGCCCCGAAGGATTAGACTTATTTAACGTGGCTAAGAACCAATTGGTAGTATGGCTGCATTCAGTCTCTGGTTGATAAGGACTTGCTAGAACTTACAATACAGAAATAGACATTTGTAGAACTGCGAATATAGAGAAACGTCAAGATAAGAGTATTTGGAAGCCCTAAGTAACCCTTAATAAGAAGATCACCTTATGTCAACACTCCTTTCTCTTTGTTTCCAGTGATTTATATAACAACTGATGCAGCGAATATAGTTCTTTCTGTACTTCACCTTTTATGTTTTGGAGAGGGTATAAGGGACTCTGGAGAATTAATCTTTCTGTAATGATTCACGTTAATCTCTCTCTCTCTCTCTCTCTCTCTCTCTCTCTCTCTCTCTCTCTCTCTCTCTCTCTCTCTCTCTTATTATTATTATTATTATTATTATTATTATTATTATTATTATCATCCAGAAGATAAACCCATTTTCAAATAGAACAAGCCTACAGGGCCATTGACTTGAAGTGCCAGCTTCCTAAGAACATGGTCTTCATTTGAAAGAAGTCGCAGTAGATAATAGGAAATACAGAAAAAAGAGATCAGGCATTGATAAAAGATACATTAATGAATTTTAATAAATGGATAAAAATATAAATAGATAATTAAAATTTAAGGCGAATTGTTTTAGGGCAGTAACAAAGTGCATCTTCGCTTGAACTTTTGAGTATCTCTACTCTGGAAATCTTTTTTTTTTTTTTTACCGTCATTTTCGCAATAGCTCGTCATCAAGATGGGATCTTGAACAGCAAAGCTAAGTTGAGTGACCTTTCCGTTTACAGTTTAAACGAACTCTTAAATAAGGAAATAAAAACCACTACATTTTGCATATTATACAGGTCAGAACTCACAGGCATTACCAGTCTGTAAATAACAAGTTGGCAGGGGCGGAGGGGTGGGGGTTTGAGTTGTGTGTCGATACACCTCATGTGGTACACTGTAGGCATTACTAAAGGTTGTCTGCAGAGTCCCTTCGGCCCTTATCCGCACCCACTTTTAATCTTTTACTTTATCACAGTTTCCAATTCCTTTCTCATATCTTGCCGTCCATCCACTCCAACTCCCTCTTCTCACCTTAATCTTTGAATGGCTGAAAGTACTTTATTGCTTGGCCTTACAGCCAAAACTTTCATAAATCAGTTCAATAAATGAGGTGAACAGAATGACACTATATAAGCAAAAGCAGCCAATGTAAACAAAACAGATGCATTCTTCTTCTGCGTTTCTTACCAAGTGAAATTGAGCGACAGTTTCTGAAAGCATCTGGCGAGGAAACTGAAATCAGGCGAATGTTGTTTGGCGTGTCCTCTGTACACATTCATGACGGCCACGCGTGCACTGGGGGGTTTACATCCCCCAGGGCAAATTCATAAGCTGCAGAGAGAGTGCAAGACAGTGTATCAAATCTATTGGGCGCTTGATTATGAGATATATTGGTATTTGTAATAGCCCCTGTGACCTCTCAGCTTCTCGGGTTCTCTACACATTTGGATTTACGATTGTTGCTGCAAAACCTAGGATCCAAATGAAATACAAATGAAGAAATTTTGATTCCCTGGTAGAGCTCGAATCCATACCCGATTTGATGGTATGGGGTTATGTCAGAATGACGTTGGTTAATCTCTTTGTTTCTTAACCCCTTTCTGTCAGAATGAGGTTGGTTAATCTTATTGTTTCTTAACCCCATTCTGTCAGGATGAGGTTGGTTAATCTCTTTGTTTCTTAATCCCATTCTGTCAGAATGAGGTTGGTTAATCTCTTTGCTACTTAACCCCATTCTGTCAGAATGAAGTTGGTTGATCTCTTTGTTGCTTAAACCCCATCCTGTCAAAATGAGGTTGGTTAATCTCTTTGAATCTTAACCCCATTCTGTCATAATGAGGTTGGTTAATATCATTGTCTCCTAGCCCCATTCTGGCATATCGGGTGCGGGTTCGAATCCTGCCAAGGGTGTCAGAGTTTCCTTGTTTTTTTCTTCATTTGGGCCATAGGAGTTGTTGTGTAAGTGTATCCAAAAGTGTGGAGAAATGGAGAAGTTCAGAGGTTACATATATCTGTGTGTATTTTCTTTCTTTCTTTCTCCCTATTCAATGGATGATTTTCTATAGTTATATAAAACTTTAGTAATTTTCTTCACAGCACACAAAGTAATTTTTTAGAGACCAGTGCTTTGATAAAAATATCAAAATTAAATTGATTTTAGCTCATACTGCTAAAAAAAACAACATCAATAGAAGATTTATTCTTTTAGTAAAACCTGATCTAAATCTCATGTTTATACGTTAAAATTCATAAATTTACAAAATACACTTTCAAAGCTGTGCTTCTGAACATGTTCCTTTAAAGGATTAAAACTGGTGTATATTCTCTATAGATTATAAGCCTTTGTGTAAGAACAGACATCAAATTAACAGATCAATAGGGACTAATCCTCCTGTAAAAAGTCAGTAACTTCAATCTAAGCTATAACCATTAGATTCTGAACATAAAGCAAGCAATGCACTACCTCAAAAAATAAATAAATAAATAAATAGGAAGAACAATTTCTTTACCTGGAATTTGTCCGTTGGGATGCATGTACCACTCCCTCAGGAACAGGAGGAGCTGGTCCTTGGCGAATTCCGGATCCACAAGGGCTAGGGCGACGGTGTGGAAGGCTAAATCCCATGAGGCGTACTGTCTTACGAAATTAGAGAAGGGGGAATTAAAGGATAATGTTCTCATAGCTGTAAAGAAAGGGTCAAGATCTTATTCAGTTCTGAACAGAAACTGAAATGCATAAATTTAAATAAGAATGATTGTGTTATACATTCTTGATTTCGTGAGCACTTTCAGTCAGAAGCTCACTAAAGAAGGGAAATTAAAGGATAATGTTCTGATAGCTTTAAAGAAAGGGTGAAGATCTTATTCAGTTCTGAATAGAAACCGAGATGTATATTGAAATAGGAATGATTGTGTTGCATATTTTTATTTTCGTGAACACTTTCAATCAGGGCCTCATTATGAGAAAGGGAATTAAATAATGATCTGATAGTTTTAAAGAAAGGGTGAAGACCTTATCTAATTCTGAATAGAAACTGGAATGTATAAATCGAAATAGGAATGATTGTGTTACACACTCTTAGTTTCGTGAACATTTTCAGTCAGAGCCTCGTAAGAGAGTGGGAATTAAAGGACAATGTTCTGATAGCTTTAAAGAAAGGCGAAGATTTTATCTAAATCTGAATAGAAACTGGAATGTATAAATCGAAATAGGAATGACTGTGTTGCATATTCTTAGTTTCGTGAACATTTTCAGCCAGAACCTCGTAAGAGAGTGGGAATTAAAGGACGATGTTATGATAGCCTTAAAGAAAGGGTTAAGATCTTATTCATTTCAGAATAGAAACTGAAATGTATATATTGAAATAGGAATGACTGTGTTATATATTCTTAGTCTCGTGAACGCTTTCCATCAGAACCTCGTAAGAGAGTGGGAATTAAAGCATAATGTTATGAGAGCTTCAAAGAAGGGTGAAAATCTCATCTAATCCTGAATAGAAACTGAAATGCATATATTGAAATAGGAATGATTGTGTTATATATTCTCGGTTTCGTGAACACTTTCAATCAGAACCTCGTAAGAGAGTGGGAATTAAAACATAATGTTATGATAGCTTTAAAAAAATGATGAAGAACTTTTTCAATACCGAATAGAAACTGAAATGTATAAATCGAAATAGGTATGATTGTGTTACATATTCCCAGTTTCGTCAACATTTTCAATCAGAGCCTCATTATGAGAAAGGGAGTTGAAGGATAATGTTATGATAGCTTTAAAAAAAATGGTGAAGAACTTATTCAATTCCGAATAGAAACTGAAATGTATATATTGAAATAGGAATGACTGTGTTACATATTCTTAGTTTCGTAAACACTTTCAGTCAGAACCTCGTGAGAGAAGGGGATAATGTTTTGACAGTTTGGTGAATAAAAACTGACATTCATGCGGTGAAATAAGAATGACTGTGTTATATTATCTCAGTTTCGTGGACACTTTTAATCAGAACTTCGCGAGAGAAAGGGGAATTAAAAATAATGTTTTGCTAGTTTTAAAGGAAGAGCAGCGAAAAATCCTATCGAATTTTGAAAGAAAATTGAAATGCATGAGTTGAAACGGGAATAATTGCGTTGCATATTCTTAGTTTTGTGAACACTTTCAATCAGAGCCTCGTTAAAGAAGGGGAATTATTAGAGAATAATGTTTTGATAGTTTAACTGGAAGAACGAAAAATCTTATTGATTTCTGGATAAAAATTTAAATGAATGAGTTGAAATAAAAAGGACTGTGCTATATTTTTTCAGTTTCGCGAACACTTTCATTTAGAACCTCGTGAGAGAAGGGAAATTATTTTAGAATAATGTTCAGAGATTCTTGGCGGAACAGCGGAAAATCTTACCGAATTTTGAAAGAAAATTGAAATGCATGAGCTGGAATAAGAATGACTTATATTTTCCGATTTTCGTGAACACTTTTAATCAGAACCTCACTAGAGAAGGGGAATTAAAGAATATGTGTTGATAGTTTTAATGAAAGAGCTTGAAGGTTTACTAATTTTGAATAAACATTGAAATGCATGAGTTGAAATACGAATTATTGTGTTATACACTCTCACTTTGATAAACACTTTCCATCACTACCTCACTTTCATGACAACTCTTTACCTTTGGACTTAAAAAACAATAATGTGTTGATAGTTTTAATGAAAGTCCTTTAATCTTGTCGAATTTTGAGTATGAATTGAAATTCACGATTTGAAATAGGAATTATTGTTATATTTTAATAATCTTGAGAGCACTTTCCATCAGAACCTCATTTTCATTACATTTCCTTCCCTGCAGCATTTACTTTACATTATCTAATTCATTCTTTACCGCAATTCAGTATCCATTACAGGTTTAATTTCAGTGACACTACATTCCACTAAGGATATTATAATACGACATCCATCAGACTTCAAACGCAAAAGAGAGAGATTTTGCAAAAAAAAAAAAGAAGTAGCTCTTTACTTAGACAATGAATGTATAACATATTGCAGGGAAAGACTTCAGCACCTAACATGAAATATTTACTTGAAGCAGCCCATTGCCCTAACCTCACGTCACCCAGTATGTGTAACAGCACTGCAAGTTGTACATAATTATCTAGCCTCCTATAAACACCGTAGCGGGGTAGTGCCGTCAGTGCGCCGCACATGGTGCACTGTAGGTTTAATAAAGGGTGTTAGCAATGTTCCTTTGGGCCCTTACTTCATTCCCGCGTTATCCCTTCAATTGCCGTTAAATCTCTCTGACTCCCTATTTTTTTTATTGCCTTAAGCTCTGAGTTGTTGAAAGAGTCCCAGCACTTGGCTTGGCAGCCATTAATTCCATAAAACAAATAAGTCTTTTATATATAGCGAGTGGATCTTTCAAATTATGAAACAAGAAACATATCTAAATGTAATTTGAACTTACCCAAGGATACTCCCACTTATCAGGCATAGAGATGACATCTCTGTTGAACAGATGTTGCCATTCACTGTTCCGCCCCTTTCGACGAGACTCGGGGGGTGGGGGCTGATCCCTTGAAAGAGAATAGAAATGAATGTCAGTGTGTAAGCCCTCTTTGTGTCTTATCCATAAGAAATAAACGTTCACTCCTCAACGAAATGTTAATGCAATGCTAATACAAAAAAGAGAAATAGAGGCTATGTTATTACTGTATATCTACTTTAATATGATGATTTTGACGCAGAGATTAGGCCGGTTTTGGGTTTGAGAAAATAAGCTGGGTACTGGAATGAAAAATGTTAATGGACTTCACGCTTTAAATTAATTAAGTCTGACCAGCTTCTTGCTTGATAATGCGTACGTTGAAAGATTCTGGATAGAAATAAACACGACCTACCTGTCACCTTCCATCCAATTCTTGACGATGTAATGGTAAAACTGCTTTGTCCAAAGAAGACCAGCCAGAGCCTGTCTTGAGACCAGCTTTTCTTCGGCTGAGAGACGTGGACTCAGGACCTACGGAAAATTAGGGGACATTAGCGTTGTCATTAATGGGCTGTAAGCTTGAAATTTTCATTCGAGGCTACTTATTCTCCTTAGGGGGTTAGCGCCATTAGTGTACCTCTTTGTAGTCAATGGTTCTTTGCATCGTTCCTTCGGCCCCTAGCTGGAACTACTTTCATTCCTTGCATTGTACCTCCGTTCATATTCTCTTTCTTCTATCCTGCTTTCCACCCTTTCCTAACAATTGTTTCATGGTGCAACTGCGAGGTTTTCCACCTGTTACGCCTTTAAAACCGTTTTACTCTTAATATCCCTTTCATCGCTGAATGACCTCATAAGTCCTAGCGCTTGGCCTTTGGCCTAAGTTTTATATTATAATTCCAATTCTAGGTTATTTGAAGTTGAAACATAAGGAGTCTGGTTACATAATGGGAGTATTTTTTTTTTATCGTAAAAACAAACTCCTTTTATAGAAAAAAATACTTAGACGTAGGATAACACCTGCCAATATATTTCCTGACATTGACCTAATTAGCAATTTTATGTCACAATCCCTCCGTTAAGGGCAACATTAGATTCACAGGAATTTTATAATGACGCGGAAATACATTATGCTCTTATTCCCTTAGATTCCAATGTACAAAATAAAAGCTAAAATAAGTCAGATTATCCTTCAAAGAAAGGTCAGTTAGTCTTGCTGTTAGCATTCATTTTTTATTAGAAACGTTTGAATGAATTATGATTTTTTTTCCAGAACTAAAAAAGGGTTTAAATTTTTACATCATAGTTTTCGTACTTAATGACTTACATTGTTTCTCTTCATGGAAATAAA
>NC_089797.1:9492894-9500394 GCF_040412425.1 Macrobrachium rosenbergii
TTGACAAGAGTATTATACTTCTAACATAACGACTTTTTACTCTTCTTTAACAGTCCCTGTGAACAAATTGGGTATAATCTAAATTTTTTAAATATTAATATTTTATATAATTTTAAAATCAATTTGCACAATTTCCGGTGACTGACAAGACTTTTTACCCTTCTTTTACAGTCCCCTTGAACAAATTTGGTTTAATTTTGATATTTTGAATATTAATGTTTTATAATATTTTACAATCAATTTGCACATGTGTCATTCTCCAGCGATTGACAAGGGCATTATACTTTTAACATTACGACTTTTTACCCTTCTTTAACAGTCTCCTTGGCATAATGAATAAGGTACTTCTAAAGCAAGACGATTTATTTACAAGCTGAGTATAATTTTAGTAATTATCTTATTTAGAGAAATTACTTTGAATTATCTGCCAGTCTTCGGAGATTTACTAAAGCATTTTACTTTTAGCATAATAGCTTTTTAGCCCTTTTTGAACAGTCCCCTGGGCATAGTGAATAAGATACTTCTAAAAGCAGGGGAGTTATTTACAAACTGAGTATAATTTTAGTAATTATCATATTTAAAATTAATATACATTTAATACGAACCCAATTTACCTAGACTTCTAAAAACACGCCCGGTAACAATCAAATCGTCTTAAAACACTGACACATACATAAAAACAAATTTTAAAATTAAAAAGATCCAAACTACATCCATTTTCATCTTTAAAATCTCTCAGGTGCGGTCAGGTTTTAAAACACCGGAAAGTATATACTTCGTTGTCGAAGCAAGCCTGTCCATTACGCTCAAGGAGGCTAAGCGTCCCAGCAACTTACGTTATCAACTGCCCATACTGACTCTCCTAAGGACTCGTGGCTTCCTCGAACCATGCATTGATTCTTGTCCGTACTTTTTTCTCCTTCTATATGCTGTAGTTTGGGCTTCATTCCGCACCCCTCGTGGGAGCAACCCCATACCCAGGTGTTTCTGTACCTGTTTCAGAAATGAATTAAAAATATCAGAAGACTGTAAGGATTATGGTGCACTTATAAGTGTCAGAAGACTCAGGTTCCTGGAGCACTTATAAGTATTCAGGGTTATGAAACGCTTGTAAGTATTTAGGATAATGGAGGACTTGTAAATGTCAGAGGACTCGCTGGTTTATGGAGCACTTACAAGTGTACAGGATTATGGAGCACTTATAAATGTTAGAAGACTCAGGATAATGGAGTACTCATAAATGTCTGAAGTCTGTCATGGTTTAGGAACAACTAATTATTATTATTATTATTATTATTATTATTATTATTATTATTATTATTATTATTATTATTATTATTATTATGAAGACAAACCTTATTCATATAGGACAAGTCCACAGGGGCCATTGACTTGATATTCAAGATTCCAAAGAATATGGTGTTCATTTCAAAGATGTAACAGAAAGTTATAGAAAATAGAGAAAGAAGAGATCAGTTGTCAGAAAAGGAAAAATAAATCAACAAGTGATGAAATAAATAGATAAAAATGCAAGAGAGTTATACTTGTACAATACAAGTAGAATTGTTGTAGGTTAGCAATGCATCGCATCCTCGCTTGAACTTTCGAGGTTCCCTAGGGGGACTGTTCCATTCTCCAGCTGTTTGAGGAGTTTATTATTATTTCAGCTGATTAACGCAAACATCGAACAGACATCTGTATATTCATCAATATATAAAAACTGCAATAAGATAACCAACGACTTTATAGAAAAGTAACAATATTAATGAACATCTAAAGAACGTATTTAAATCCTGACTGCCCACAAACTTGCTTTCATCAATTAAAAGCCCAAAGTAAACTTTAGTAAAATAAAAAGATGTAATTTAGAATTCTCACACTTCTAGTTTAAAAGGCAAACTACCAAACATCTCTGCTTTCCATTTCAAATATCACTCAAAATGTAATGTAGTTATATAGTTATAAAGTTTTGGAATAGGTGAACTGGAAAAGCTGGGTACTACAGTTGAGATTTATGACTTTTTTTATTATTGAAAACATTTAAATGCTTTGCTCCAGGCAAAAAAATACGTGGAAAACAGCAGTGGTTGCTAGAAATCTGCAATTCAATCAGTGGTGGAAAAATAAAAAGCGATACGTAAGCGCATAATATATTTTCCTCCAACAAAATCGCATTGTAACTGTATACAAATTCTGCGCGCAATTTATCCAAGCGTAATCCAGACTCTGAATATATTATTAAGCAGGTCATTGGAAGTATTTTTTCACTGTTTTAATCAATGAAGACCAAACAAAATATTCATAAATAAAATATGTATATCACACATCTACTACACACACACACACTATATATATATATATATATATATATATATATATATATATATATATATATATATATATATATATATATGTGTGTGTGTGTGTATATATATGTATATATATATATATATATATATATATATATATATATATATATATATATATATATATATATATATATATATATATATATATATATATATATAATCATTGATGTCATATAATAATAAAATATATATATGTATATATATATTTATATATATATATATATATATATATATATCCATCAGTGTGTGTTGTGTGTGTGTGTGTGTATGTGTGTTTAATCCCAGTATGAACATACTGACCTGCAAGTCGGTAAAAAACATTTAATTAATTTCTTAACTTTGTCCAACATTAAGTTTTCACTGTAATTTCCATGAAAGTCGTTCTATTGACGTATAAATTTCCATATTCGTTAAACCTTCACATAAAGTATTCTTTTGAAAATTCCTGCAAAAAAAAAAAAAAAAAAAAAACAGAGGTTCTAAGTCTTTTCAAACACAATATTAGGTTTTTAACTTTCAGCCCGATGGAATGAAGGGACTATTGACGTATAAATCTTAATTCTCGTTAAACATAATCGAAATAATGTGAATATTTTGAAAATTCGTGCCAAAAAAAAAAAACCACAGATTTTAAATATTTTCTAACACAATATTATGTTTTAGCTTTCACTCGGAGGGAATGAATAGACTATTGATGAGTAAACCTTAATCCTCTTTAAACATAATCTAAGTAAAGTATGTTTTAATAAATTGGAGTTTGTTTTTCTAGTAGTTTTTGATATAACATGATAAATTTTAGCTTCCAGTCTGATGGAATGAATAGACTATTGATGAATAAATCTTAATTCTCGTTAAACGTAATTGAAATAAAATATATATTCTAATAAAGTGAATTGCCTGTTTCTATTCTTTCTTTGTTACATACACTTTTTCACTGATGAATATTTTATCTTACAAAGTTCTGCTCTTAGCTTACGATAGCTCCTGCCATTATCCTCAGAAGGCCCTTGTGATTCCAGTCCGAGAACCGCCTGTCTATAAAGTGACTTTAATATCATAATATACTGTCTGTTGTGTACCTGTAATTGGTCTTTGCTAATCCTTTGTCTAGTTTCTGATTCTTGGAATTTCAGTATGCCTTCTCTCGCAGCCACTAAGATGAAAGGAGTGGTTAGACATTTTGACCAGATTAAATAGGTCTAGCTGCTTTAAAACTGATTTCTCGTTTGTGTTATATGGGATTAAGAATTTTTATTTATAATTCTGAGAATATTGTGTCTTGATAAGAGTATGTGTACTATCAAAGAGTATAAAGAAAACAAGTAAAAAATATTGCGCCGATGTTTCTTTCGCGCAATCGAGTTTTCTGTACAGGGTATAATCAAGGACACAGAAAGTGGATCTATCTTTCGGTGGTCTCGGTATAACGCTGTATGAGCCGCGATCCACGAAACTTTAACCACGACCCGGTGGTGACCTGTCCTATGTCGTTGCCAAACGCACGATCATGGATAACTTTAACCTTAAATTAAATAAAAACTACTGAGGCTAGAGAGCTGCAATTTGGTATTTTGGTGATTGCAGGGTGGATGACCAACTTACCAATTTGCAGCCCTCTAGCCTCGGTAGTTTTTAAGATCTGAGGGTGGACAGAAAAAGTGCGGACGGACAGACAAAGCCTGCACAATAGTTTCCTTTTGCAGAAAACTAAAACTAAATTTCCCACCTACCTGTGTCCTCAATCTCATACTCGGGATCGGCAACATTTCTTTCTCCGTTTACGCGCTCGAGCTCTTCGTAAGGATACACCTTTTGAGGATACTTGTACAGGTAACGCATGTAGGAGTGCGTAGGAGTCGAGTCGAGGTAATAGTAGAGTTCCTTCACGTCCTCTCCGTGATTGCCCTGGCATCGCAAAATGGCTGTTAGGTATCCTTCTTGCAGATGGGTAATAGCTTTAGCTAGAAGTATATTTGTCACAGGTAATCATACCAAAAATATTCTTTCACTCAGGAAATGCATATTTTTCGTTAATTTGATATACGACCTCTTGAATTTGACACTAAAAAAATAATTCACTACATAGTAATTACTCATAAAAATCTCATAATCCCAAAATAGTGAAGAAATCCACAATGGTGTAAGTGTAAATATGTATGTATGTATGTATATATATATATATATATATATATATATATATATATATATATATATATATATATATATATATATAGAGAGAGAGAGAGAGAGAGAGAGAGAGAGATATATATATATATATATATATATATATATATATATATATATATATGTGTGTGTGTGTGTGTGTATATATATATATATATATATATATATATATATATATATATATATATATATATATATATATATATATATATATATGTATGTATGTATTTACACATACATCAACCTATTTCTTCAAAATCGTGATTATTATTATTATTATTATTATTATTATTATTATTATTATTATTATTATTATTATTATTATTATTATTCAGAAGATGAACCCTATTCATATGGAACAAGGCCCCAGGGGCCTCTGACTTGAAATTCAAGATATCAGAGAATATGTTTTTCGTTGGAAAGACATAACAGAACGTAATAAGAAATACAGAAAGAAGAGATCAGTTATTAGAAGATTAAAGATAAATGAACAAATTATTAAATATATATATATATATATATATATATATATATATATATATATATATATATATATATATATATATATATATATATATATATATATAAGTAAACTGATTAATAGTAAAATACAAGGCGAATTGTTTAATGCTGTAATGCATTGCGTCTTCGTAAAAAGTACATATAGATACATCACTGAAAAGAAGAATTAGGCATTGCTAATAACCTCAAGAAAGGAACTGACACTTAATAATAGCCTTTAACACATTCACAATGGATCCCTGACCCCCATTTCCTGCCGAGAGGGACCAGATTCCTTGAACAGCAGCACACCTAAATGCAGTAAATACGCCACGCCCTCGAACTTCTCAGTTCCAGAGGTCCTTTTATTCCTCACACCGCTGGACTGTGGAACCGTCTCACTGAGGACGTCGCGCAATAGGAACTTCAGAAGTGCAAGCGAAGATGCAGTGCATTACTACCCTAATATAATTTTCTCTTTGTATTTTGAAAATCTACTCACGTTTTAAATATTTATTTGTTCATTTTTTGGTTAATTTTTTTTTAATAAGTGATCTTTTCTTTTCGTGCAGCACTTCCCATTACCTTCTTTTACCTCTTCCTAATGATTATTAGATTCTTTGGAAGCTTGAATTTCAAGTCAATGGCCCCCACGGGCTTGTTCCATATTTAAAGTTCATCTTCTGAATAATAATAATAATAATAATAATAATAATAATAATAATAATAATAATAATAATAATAATAATAATAATAATAATAATAATAATAACATCAAAACAATCTTTGTATATTTCTCATTTACTTGTGGCCCCGTTAGCCCAAAGAGCCTTTCCTTGAGTATGGGATCCCTAGTATTCCAAAGAGCCAGGCTGAGGCAGAGACGCCCTTGCCTGTCACAGATTCCAGCGAGTCCGTCTTCCCCCCAGCGATAGGCCCTTGAGCGAGCGTGATCATGTGGCAGGTAGGACCAGCTGCAAAAGAAGTTTATTATTGAAAGATAGTTTAGCTCGAAAAAGTATACTACTTTCTAGAGCTTCAGGAACTGAATGCAAAAAAATCTGGAATTTTTTTTAAGTTGATCAGACAGATTTCAAGTAGAGCAAAGCGAGCTGTCGAAATTCAAAAATGGAATGCAGGGAAAAAGTAAGAATTTTTAGGTTTTGTTAAGACAGAATCAATTAAAGAAGAGCGAAATGCAGGCTTTTACTTGTATTTTGTAAAACAATGACGCGAATTATTATATTAATAATGATTACGATACAAATAATGGCGTTCACATCTCGTAAAGTTGAATTTCAAGAATAAATCTCAAACCTAATAAAGTGAACTATTAAAGTAAGATGACTGGGACGAAACTAATGATAGTGATCACATTTACTATGAGTAAATTATATTAATAATTCTCAAAAAAAAAAATAGATACATGGTTGTGAAAAACAATAGATAAAACTGTTACACTCAACACGAGTGGGGTAAAACTAGGAGTAGTATTCACATTTATTGTGAATAAATTATATTAATATATCTGAAACAAAAGAGATACATAATTAGGGGAAAATATCCCGACACTCTCCATAATGCCTAACAAATATGACAAACGTGAGTGATAAAATGGTAAAATAATGTAAGATAATAGAGAAGAATGATCTCTCCAATAACTTTCTCCTGAAGAAGCACCTTCAGTCACGTCTCGAAGGAAAGTTAGAACTGAAAGAGGCCTTTGACAACTCTTACCAATCACCATCAGGAGAATAGTCTTCTCTGACGGTTCCCCATTGTCTCTCGCTCAGATAAGGACCCCAGCGTTTCCAGTTGGTGGTGCGAGATTTGTCTTCCTGAAGGCGCAAGCTCTCGGTGTCTTCCTTTGAAGGCCCCGACGAAGCTGAGTCCATGTTGTTCCTAGAAAAACAAGTAAAAAATACTCCGAAGTTTCCTCGGTGCAATCGAGTTTTCTGTACATCGTATTTTCAAGTTCACCGAAAATAGATCTATCTTTCGGTGGTCTCGGTATAATGCTGCATGAGTCGCGGCCCATGAAACTTTAACTATGGCCCGGTGGTGGCCTATCCTATATCGTTGCCAGAAGCACGATTATGACTAAATTTAACCTCAAATAAAATAAAAACTACTGAGGCTAGAGGGCTGAAATTTGGTATGTTTGATGAATGGAGGATAAAGGATCGACATACCAATTTGCAGCCCTCCAGCCTCAGTAGTTTTTAAGATCTGAGGGTGAACAGAAAAAGTGCGGATTGAAAAAAGTGCAGACAGAAGAAGTGCGAACTGACAGACAAAGCCGGCACAATAGTTTTCTTTAACAGAAAACTAAACAATATATCAAAGGAACTAATTTTCTGTAGAGTAAATGGTTGAAAATAGTTTCCTGATATAAGATTCAAGTTTGCATTCAGCTTTAAAAACTTTATGAATACAGGGAATATTT